>NC_089277.1:2144011-2339011 GCF_963678975.1 Dysidea avara
TGAACTCTCTACAATGTGACTTCTTCTAGCTGAACTCTCTACAGGGTGACTTGTTTCTAGCTGATCTCTCTACAGGGTGACTTGTTTCTAGCTGAACTCTCTACAGGTGATTTGTTTGCAGCTGAACTCTCTACATGGTGGTTTCTTTGTAGCTGAACTCTCTACAAGGTAACTTCTTCTATCTGATCTTTCTACAGGGTGATTTGTTTGTAGCTGAATTCTCTACAGGGTGATTTATTTGCAGCTGAACTCTCTACAAGGTGACTTTTTCTAGCTGAACTCTCTACAGAGTGATTGATTTTTTTGCAGCTGAACTCTCTACATTGTGGTTTCTTTGTAATTGAACTCTCTACAGTGTGATTTGTTTGTAGCTGAACTCTCTACAGGGTGATCTGTTCACAGCTGAACTCCCTACAAGGTAACTTCTTCTAGCTGATCTTTCTACAGGGCGATTTGTTTGTAGCTGAGTTCTCTACAGGGTGATTTGTTTGCAGCTGAACTCTCTACATGGTAGTTTCTTTGTAGCTGAACTCTCTACAATGTGACTTCTTCTAGCTGAACTCTCTACAGGGTGACTTGTTTCTAGCTGATCTTTCTACAGGGTGACTTGTTTCTAGCTGAACTCTCTACAGGGGATTTGTTGCAGCTGAACTCTCTACAAGGTAACTTCTTCTACCTGATCTTTCTACAGGGTGATTTGTTTGTAGCTGAATTCTCTACAGGGTGACTTGTTTCTAGCTGATCTCTGTACAGGGTGACTTGTTCCTGCTGAACTCTCTACAGGTGATTTGTTTGCAGCTGAACTCTCGTACATGGTGGTTTCTTTGTAGCTGAACTCTCTACAAGGTTACTTTATCTCTCTACAACATGACTTGTTTCTAACTGAACTCTCTACAGTGTGATCTGTTCATAGCGGAACTTTCTACTGGGTGATTTGTTTGTAGCTGGACACTTTGCATGATTGTTTCTTTGTAACTGAACTCTCTACAAGGTAACTTCTTCTAGCTGATCTCTCTACAGGGCAATTGGTTTGAGCTGAACTCTCTACATGATGGTTTCTTTGTAGCTGAACTCTCTATTAGGTACCTTCTTCTGGCTGATCTGACTACAGGGTGACTTGTTTGTAACTGAATTCCCTACAGAATAATTTACAATGTAATATAATTGAGTAAATTATAAATGCAGCTGAATGCTTTATTAGGGTGACTGTTCTATTAGAGTATCTCGATCTCGCATTTGCTACACGTAGTTGCCTTTCGAATCATAACTCAGTGGTTTGTGATCCAATTCTTCTGTACTACTGCAAGGACTTTCTATGATGATTATTCCAGCTACACACTGATTTTCAGCTCATTGCTCTAAGCGGTTTGCCTGATAGACACGAAAACTAATAGTTTTTTATTCATAAAAATCGATCGCGTAATTTTGACACAGGTCGGGTTTTGTGTCATATCTCCGTGGCCTTTATCCCGATTCCTTTCAAACCACAAAAAGGCACTCCTACGATGGTTGCTCCATCTACATAGCAATTTTCAACTGATTCCTCAAAGGAGTTTACCCTGTAGGCGTGACAGACCTTCGACCTTATTTTACGCAAATAATCGGTAATAACTCCGTGAATGTTCATCAGATTCCTACCAAAGTTGGTACACAGATCCGTCTTAATGAGCCCTTTAAGTGTGCCAAATTTCAGCCCGATCCGAGCACGCATTCGTGTTTTATGGCGGATTTTGCGAAGTGTGCGAAATGAAGAAGTAGAAGAAAAAAACGAAGAAATTAAAACGAAATTTTGTTCGCTCGTATCTCGGAAATGGCTTGAGCGATTTTCTTCAAATTTGGTGTGTAGACTCCCCTTACTGGCCGACACCTGTCTAGTAAATTTGGTTCCAATCGGGTAAGGGATCACAAAGCTACATAGGTGTGAAAATTGCGTTTTCTTTCTTCCTGTTAATATACTCACGGGTGGCACACCGGCTTCTTGGGCCGCACGACACACTACCGTGTGTCTTGATTCCTGTTAATATACTCACGGGTGGCACGCCGGCTTCTTGGGCCGCACGACACACTACCGTGTGTCTTGATATAGCGTTTATAAGCAGTACAAAACAGCCTATAGCTACATGGAAACACTTGATACAGTGGTAAGACACCAAAATCAACCTTAAAGTAAGAGGTACCTCCTGCTGTAGGCAACTTCTTTTTTTTAAGCTACTTTTAAGGACATGTTTTTATGAAGGCCTTGACTACTCTATTAGGGTATTTGAGCGTTTGATTAGAGTATATCAATCTTTATCACGGTTTTCAGCCTCACTCTAGTAGGGCAGGTAAATGGGTATTTTTAAGAAGATGGGGACAGAGCGGATAAAAGCACCAAACTTTTTGTACATGGCCATGAGATGGTTAGGTGTCATTTTATGCTAGGAGCCCTCGGGTTTGTAATTGAGAATTGAAAATAACAGCATGTAATCGTATTTTGCAATCATAATAGATTCAACTCAAACATTCAGTTCTATGTCAGTTTAAAGGTAAATACACACAAGGTATAGTACACCTAAACACCTGAGCAGTTTTCTAAATCAAGCGCCTCTAGAAATAAATAATTATTTAAAGAGGCGCTTGTAGTAACGACCGTGCGCTTGTAATAATCATCAACTTCCTGCTTAACCAAAGACTTCCTGATCAACCAAAGACTGAATACCGGTAATATAAAACACTTGATGCTTGAATTCACTGATTTGTTTGTGCTGTATAGAGTCATCTCTGCTGTAAGAACAGTGTTAGTTTGTTATTATCTACTTTACCAGTTAGGCACTGGAGGGTGTACACAGAAGGCAGAGCCTGTTCGAGGTGTTTACCCATAGCCTAGGAGCCTAAGCGAAAATCTTTGAGATAACAATAATAACAATAACAAAGTGTTAGTTTCAAAATCATGGACTGGTCCTTGTGTGTTCTCTGTCAGCAGCAAGCAACTGAAATTTTGAAATGTCCACTAAATGCACCAGGCAAAGTAGATAAGTCTATCCCATATCAATGTTTCCTTGACAGAGTCAAGGATTTTAAAGAATTAGAAATTTTACCATTACCACTGACTCATTTACCTGAAAATATAACAGAACAGGACTTTGTACAAAATAAAGCAAAGTGGCACAAAAGTTTTCATTTGAAATTTGGTCAAGATAAGTTAGAAAAAGCAAGGAAAAGGAATGCTCCAGACATTGGATTAGAGGTTGGAAATATTTGTGGTCCCAAGCATACTTACCCTTTGTGCCAGTCATTAGATAAGGACAAAATTAATGCATTTTTTGTGAAGAAGTCTGTGGTAAGCTTCATCACTTCAGCACGTTGGAAACTGACAGTAGTGTGCGTACTAATGATAAAGACCTGAACGACACTTCATTGCTCGCAAAAATTGAAGGAGGGGACCTTATTGCTCTGGAATCTAAATATCATTAGAGTTGTTTAGCTAAGCTCCGCAATCGTCACAGGTCTTACTTAAAAGAAGTCGAGGAAAGTTCTAGTGTACTAATTGAGGAAAGAAAACTTGAAGCAAGAGCTTTTGCTGAGCTTTTGCTGAGCTTTTGTCTCATGTAGAAGCCTCAGTACAGGAAGGAGTTTTTTTTATTCAAGTTTTCTGAACTAAGAGCTCTCTATGAAAAGCGCTTGAGTTTCTTTGGTATTCCCAAAGAAATAAACAAGGTTAGATTGAAGGAGCAAATACTTTCCCATTTTCCTCAAGCTCAAGCTCAAAGTGATGGAAAGAATATGCTGCTTATTTTTGATAAGGGAATGCAACAGATAATGAAGCAAGCTGTGAATGGTAACTATGAAGACGATGCAATAATTCTCGCAAAAGCTGCTAAAATCATTCGCGAAGGCATACAGTATTAAATTCTAATATTACGAACTTTAATGGCTCCTTTGGTGTAGACTGCCAGCAACAATCAATTCTAACAAATGTCAAGTATTTTGTGTCAATGCTATTGAATGGATGCACCATTGAAAATCAAGACTCACAAAGCTGCCTAACCATTTCACAGACTATTGTTTTTAACTGCAATAGACAATCTAAATCTTCACATCATCACTCCAGAAAATTTGAGCCACCTTTGCCTCTCTATCTAGGGCTGAAAATGCATGCACAAACCAGATCGAAGAAAATAGTTTCTGAACTGTACCGCTTGGGTCTTTCTGTCAGTTATGATAGGATTTTGGAACTTGAAAACCAAATAGCCACTTCTGTTTGTAATTCCATCAATGAAACTAGTTTAGTGTGTCCTCATCAGCTGCGGCATGGATTATTCACTGTTGGTGCTCTGGACAATTTAGACCGCAATCCTTCAAGTACCACATCTAAAGAATCTTTTCATGGAACAAGTATAATAAGTCTTTTTCAATTTCCTACCCTGTGTATTGAAGGACTACCCCAACCCACTGTAAATACTGTTTCTGCAGCTAAAAAGCTGCCAAAGTTGCCAGATAGCTAGACAATAGTACCAGCTGTTGTTCTGAAAAAAGATGCTGTTGTAGTTCCCTCTGTTTCAACAAGCTCACAATTACTGTCTCATCCACGTTTTATTGAAGCAGTGCAGACTGAACACAATTGGCTGAA
The DNA here is from genome assembly GCF_963678975.1 of Dysidea avara. NCBI lineage: Eukaryota > Metazoa > Porifera > Demospongiae > Dictyoceratida > Dysideidae > Dysidea > Dysidea avara. The sequence goes on from NC_089277.1 coordinate 2,148,621, forward strand.
GCATGTCATGGAAGCTATAAGCAAGGAAGAGTTAGACAAAGAAGAACGGATATCATGGGCTGCTTATCATGCATTATCTTCTAAATCTGAAGTTACATGCACAAGCATTTCTCAATTAATGCCTTTGTTTTATAAGCATGCCGCTTCTGCTGCAATGGTGAAGCATGGAATCACTGTACAAACTAAAGCTGTACAATTCCTAAACCCAGGCCAGATTCCAGTTATAGCATTTGATGCACCACTATTTGCTTTAGCCAAGTTTGTGCAATGGAAATGGCCAGATATGCATAGTGAAGACAAATGTGTAGCTATGATGGGTGGCCTCCACATAGAAATGGCTTTGTGGAGTTCTGTTGGAGATTATCTTGATGGGTCAGGATGGGTGACTGCTCTCACACAATCTGGTGTAGCATCAACAGGCACTGCAGAAAGTTTCCTCAATGCATTTCACCTTATGAAAACAAGAAATGCTCACCAGGTCAGTGCATTAGCACTAGCAATACTGCAAAAGAAGGCCTTTTTACAAACAGGTGGTTCATTTAACTCCCAACAAGAATGGATAGAAAACTTGAGGAAAACCTGTCCCATATTTTTGTATTGGGACACTGTATTCAATTTAGAGCTATCTGGCCTAATATTTGTAAGAGCTCACTGTGAGAGAAATTTTCCACTCTACCTTGATTCTATAAAAGCAATTACACCATGGTTTTTTGCCTTGGATCACTATCACTATGCACAATGGATGCCTGTACATATTCGTGATATGCAAAACTTGCCAACATCCGTTTACAATGAGTTTTATGAGAATGGTCATTGGGTTATACAGAAAACCAAAAATTGATTTTCTGCAATGCCCATTGACCAGGCTCATGAACAAAACAATGCCTTTGTAAAAGGGGCTGGTGGTACTATTGGTCTATTACAGAATCCTGCTGCTTTAAGAAAATGGTTACTTTCTGGACTAGAACAGGCATGACTAATTGAAGAATTCGAGAAGCAATGTTTGGAAAGTAAAGATGATGATGATCATTTTCACCATGATGAAGGACACTCAACACAAAGAAATTTTAAAATGGAAGTTCTTTCTTTGGTGGAAGCATTTGAAGACATGGGCAATCCATTTTTAGATCAACCTGAAGACTTGTCAACATTGGATTCAGGAATTATAATGGACAAGTCAGCAGTAGACACTGTTTTTACAATTGAAGCTTTGGGAAGAGAGCAGTTTAATAGTTATTACAAATCGGTGTTGGTTGATTGCACTAGGTCTATACATGATCCGATAAAAAGAAACAATCTTTCACTCTTTAAATGTCCAAAACAAAAGTCAAAATCAAAGCAGTCCAAGACTGTTGAAAATCTGAAAAATGATGTGTCATTATTTTCACGACTATACATTGTAGCTAAAAACAGGGATTGTGATATGCAAACATTTTTCAGTCATGAAAACCAGCCCATCCACCCTCTATATCAGACAATGGTAAACTGCGATTATCAAAAAAATCTGATCTATTAAATTTGATTCCACAGGATGGCCAACCAGAATGTCCCAATGTTTTCGATGGTGCAGCTTTAGTTCACCTCCTACCAACAGTAAGTGTCACTACATTTGATGAATATGCTGATTCAATATTTATACCTCACCTAGTCAGACAGCTTGAAAACTGTTCATGGCTTGATCTAGTATGGGATACATACATTACTGACAGTATCAAAGCTTCTACCAGGGAAAGGCAAGGCCAGGGTATTCGACGAAAGGTGGCAGGAAAAAACAAGGTACCAACAAATTGGAAGAGTTTTTTGCGTGATGAAAGAAATAAAGAGGAATTGTTCAAGTTCTTATCTGGTAAAGTTATATCATTCAAATACCCAGATAATAAAGAAGTTTTTGTCACAGACGGCCCATTTGTGTTGACAAACAGTACTACTCAATCTATGCAACAGTGTAATCACGAGGAAGTGGATATGAGACTTGTAATTCACCTGATTGATGCAAGAAAGGACTAAGCACTTGTCTTGTACGCACTGTAGACACAGATGTAATCGTCATCCTTATTGGAAAATTATCACATTTATTAACTGTAAATTCTGATGCAAACATTTGGGTGGCATTTGGTACTGGAAAAAACTTTGCTTTTTGGCATATAAACACAATCTGCTCTAATCTGGGTGAGGAAAAATCTATTGCATTGCCATTGTTTCATAGCTTTACAGGCTGTGATACAACTTCAAGTTTTTATAGAAGAGGCAAAAAAACAGCTTGGGAAGCTTGAAATAACTTCCCAGAAATTACATCCACATTTTATAGAATATCACTGCAACCGTTTGAAAATTTTGATGCTGCAACTTCACACTTTAGGATGCTAGAAAGGTATACAGTTCTTTTATATAACAAAAGCAGCACGTTGGAAGATGTAAATGAAGCAAGAATGGAATTATTTTGTCGGGAAAATAAGTCAATGGAAAATATTCCACCAATGTCAGATGTTTTATTGCAGCATGCTAAAAGGGCCACTTATCAAGCAAGCATTTGGATTTCCAGTCACAACTCTCAGTAAAATCAATCTACACCAGATTGTTGGGGTTGGAATTGGGATGAACATGATAAAGTATGGATTCCAGTTGGGACTACTCAGCCAATAGCTTCCAGTGCATGCATGGAGTTTGTAAAATGCAGTTGTAAAAGTGAAAAGGGATGTGGCACCAGATGTAGTTGCAAAAAAGCCAGTTTATCATGTACTAACTATGTAAATGTAACTGTCTACTTGAAAATCCAGAATAACATTTTTTACACAATGATTATATTTATTTATTTTGTAAAATAGATTATTATTTGTGACTGAATGCTCAGAAAATATTGCATAAACATTCACAACAAAACAGTGTCTTAAAATCCATTAAAACACATTTGGTAGCACAAATTAATGATAAAACTCTAATAGAACAGTCATTTGAAATTAATTGATTAGGGGCAATTATTTAATTGGGCTCCTAGCATGAAAATGTTGAAAAGGGTCTCAGTTATCACCAAAAAAAAATTGGTGCTTTTATCCAGCCTGTCCCAGTGTTTTCTAAAATCTGCCGTATTACTCCAAGAAGGATAATTTTGGTGTGTTTTGAGGGGGGATTCAGCTCCCTAGCTCCCCCTCCCCTTTCTGCCACCTATGCTAAAGTATCATTATCTAAAGGAGTGGTCAGGTGATGGTTTCATTAAGACCAGTCCAATAGCTCGATAGCTCTATTACTGTATTTAGATATTATGTTCTCTCTCCAAGAGAAATTTCTATCATACCACAAGCAAAGTTTATGTAAAATCTTCAAAATTCAGCTTTTTTTGAAAATAATGCACTGTAGGTACTATATACAGTATAGTGCTATAAATATACATTATAGAGCTAAAAACAATATAGTACTATAATCAATTATAGTACTATATATACAGTACAGTATGGTACCACATGACATTTAATTCCTACTTAAGTCTATAAATTATATAGCCAGGTATTGATATAGGGACTAAACATCCATGCACTAGTATATGCAGGTGTAGGAGACCTTCCTTGTTCAAGGGGGTGGCACTCCTATATACCCTGTACTCTGATCTTCGTCCTCGGTCAAAGTCAAAAAATAAGCCTTGACCTTTGACTTATGCAAATCCGTGCTTGACCCTTGGCCAAATTCTTGCATATTTTTGTATAATTACGTTTATGTTGCAACTCTAAAAGTATCGATTGTGGTATACACTTTACAAACGAAGCTCGCCTTTTGACCTACTGCAAATTTCTTACTTGACTTTTGACTTTCGTTTTGACCAAGGATGAAGATTGGAGTACAGAATATATTGGAGTGCCACCACCTTGCTTGTTTCAATAATTTTTAATCCACTTTAAAAGATTCAATTTTACTTGTATAACACACTGTACATGTTTGTTTACTTTTAAAACATAATTATAAGTGATGGACCTGCACATACCATATAAAGAAAGAATAATTCCAGATGTATATTATAATTAGGCTTGTGCCAATTATGTCAGAATAATTTTGAGCATAATAGGCTAGCAAAAGCATTAAGCATTATGCCAGCATAATAGGACAATTTTCAAGAATTTAAATTAAAACCCACAATGTGCGTGCCAAAAATACTGCACAAAATGAACACAGTGCACATTATTGCTGCATTTCATATAAAAACCTTGCAGTGTTATTGTTTGTACTATTTCTTGACTGATAATTTACGGAAATAAAATCAAGATACTCTAATAGAGCAGTCACTTACTCTAATACAGCAGACAGGAAATGTAGATATATTCTAATAAAACAGTCAGCACTCAAACATAATCTTGATTTTGAGAACATAATTTTGAGAATAATAGGCAGGATTTTTGAGCACTATCCAAAACTATAATAGGCTATTTTCAAAGCATAATTGGCTCAAGCCTAATTATAAAAGTAATTTTGCAACTGAATGCTTGTCCTAACTGTCAGTAACATCCATTACACTTCATTTTCAGCAAAGCTTATTCCTTTGCAACAGTGCAACAAAAATCTTTACAATAAACTCAATTGCCGCATAAATATTGGCAATACACTATAGATGAATTTGGAAGCCTTTAAAGAGACACTGGAAACACTCATGTTCAAGTTTGCCATCAGATATCCACTACCCCAAACATATAGGATATCACACTCTGCCATATAGGACAAGATTACTAGTATACATCATAAGGATTGTCCGGTATACATCATAAGAATTGTCCCACGTGTACCACTAATACACCTTAATCCAATTTGTTCATCCTATCCTTTTTATCCCATATAGGACAGGGTATACATCATAAGGATTAAAGCGTACATTGTGCATACTGCAGTGTAGTGGAACCTCAGTTATCCAAAACCCCTGAGACCAGGGGTGGTCCATAATTCTGAAACGTTCATATTTCTGTAACTGTGTATAAATAACCTTAAGAAATTTATGAAAATATCACTATTATTAACCACCCCAATAGAACAGTCGCTACAGTAACTCTAATAGAGCAGTTGTTTCCATAGCTCAGTTAATCAAGAATCTGGATAAGTGATAACTGAAGTTCCACCGTATGTAAGTAAAATCAGAATCCTAAGTTTGGTTGAAGTATTGTCTAGCAGTGTGAAAAATAAAGTTCATCGCCTTAACCGTTATATGTACCTGAACGTATTAGTTGGCTAGTTAGTCAGTCGATTAGCTTCAAATCTTTATCTGTAGTTTTATAATGTTATGGAAACATTGTGTAAATTTTCAGATCAATAGCATGCTGGCAGGTCACATTACAATCAAAGAATTGGATGCATGCGGAATCCTGGTTTGGTCAAATTCAGTTACACACACACGCACATATATTATAGAAGATAACAAAAAATTAAAATTTCATAACTACCAATGGCTATACCTCATCAATAATGCCAAGACACTGTGAAGGTATTGTGAGGGTTGTTTCTGGTCAATATTATATTTTCGGTGAGAGAACACAGACCTCCATGCCTAATATACACTACTACAACACAAACCTCCATGCCTAATATACACTACTACAACACAATCCTCCATGCCTAATATACACTACTACAACACAAACCTCCATGCCTAATATACACTACTACAACACAAACCTCCATGCCTAATATACACTACTACAACACAAACCTCCATGCCTAATATACACTACTACAACACAATCCTCCATGCCTAATATACACTACTACAACACAAACCTCCATGCCTAATATACACTACTACAACACAAACCTCCATGCCTAATATACACTACTACAACACAAACCTCCATGCCTAATATACACTACTACAACACAAACCTCCATGCCTAATATACACTACTACAACACAAACCTCCATGCCTAATATACACTACTACAACACAATCCTCCATGCCTAATATACACTACTACAACACAAACCTCCATGCCTAATATACACTACTACAACACAATCCTCCATGCCTAATATACACTACTACAACACAAACCTCCATGCCTAATCAAGACACACGGTAGTGTGTCGTGCGGCCCAAGAAGCCGGTGCGCCACACCCGTAAGTATATTGACAGGAAGAACGAAAACGTCATTTTCACACCTTTGTGTCTCGGTGATCACTTATCTGATTGGAACCAAATTTGCTACACAGTTGTCCGCCAGCCAAGGGAGTCTACATTCCAATTTTGAAGGAAATCGCTCCAGCCATTTCCGAGATACGAGCTGCCAAAGTTTCGTTTTTTTTTCTTCGTTTTTTTTTCTTCTTCTTCTTCGTCTTTTCGCACACTTGCAAAAATTGCTATAACAAGCAAACGCGTACTCCGATCGCCTTGAAATTTGGCACACAGAAAGGGAGTCCAACGGCGAATCCTAGCATCAAATTTGGTACAACTCCGATGAATGGTTCAGGAGTTGTGACCGATTATTCGCGTAAAACAAGATCGATTTGTTGTCACGCCTACAGGGTAAACCGCTTCATGGAATGAGTTGAAAATTGCTATGTAGATGGAGTAACCATCGTAGGAGTGCCTTTTGGTGGTTTGAAAGGAATCGAGATAAAGACCACGGAGATATGACACAAAACCCAACCTGTGTCACAATTACGCGATCGATTTTTATGAATAAAAAAGTATTAGTTTTCACCCCTACTAGGCAAACCGCTTAGAGCAATGAGCTGAAAATCGGTGCATAGCTGGAATAATCTTCATAGAAAGTCCTTGCAGTAGTACAGAAGAATCGAATTACAAACCACTGAGTTATGATTCGAAAGCCAACTCTGTGTAGCAAATGCGAGATCGAGATACTCTAATAGAACAGTCACCCTAATAGAGCATTCGGCTAGTTCATTTATTCCATTATAGAATTTTATTACATCACAAGTTATTCTGTAGGGAGTTCAGCTGCAAACAGTTAATCTTATAGACAGTTCAGCAAGAAGACAATCACCATGTGGAGAGTTAAGCAAATATATCACTATAGAGATTCAGAACATTACAAGTCACACTGAAGAAAGTTCAGCTATAAACAAGTCATGCACTGTGTAGAGAATTCAGCTACAATTAAGTCACTCTCTAGAGAATTCAGCTACACAGAATTCAGCTACACACAAGTCACTGTGGAGAGAGTTCAGCTACAAACAAATTACCCTTTAGAGTGATCAGCTACAAACAAAACACTTTGCAGGGTGTTCAGCTGCAACAAATCAACCTTTAGAGCGATCAGCAATGAACAAATCAACACAAATCTACCTGTAGAGAGATAAGCTAGAAACAAATTACCCTGTAGAGAGTTCAGCTACAAAAAATCACCCTGTAGAGACATCAGCTAGAAACTAGACACAATATAAGGAGTTGAGCTACAAGCAAATCACCCTGTAGAGAGTTCAGCTACAAACAAACCAACCTGTAGAGCGATCAGCTAGAAACAAATTACCCTGAAGAGAGGTCAGCTACAAAAAATCACCTTGTAGAGAAATCAACTACAAACAAAACACTTTGCAGAGAGTTCAGCTACAAACAAATCAACCTTTAGAGCGATCAGCAACAAAACAAATCAACCTGTAGAGAGATAAGCTAGAAACAAATCACCCTGTAGAGAGTTCAGCTAAAACAAATCAATCTGCAGAGAGATCAGCTATGTACAAATCACCTTATAGATAGTTCAGCTACAAACAAATTGCCTTGTAGAGAGATCGGCTACAAACAAATCACCCTGCAGAGAGAACAGCTACACACATATCAACTTGTATAGAGATCAGCTACAAACAAATCACCCTGTAGAGAGATCAGCTACAAACTAGACACAAAGTAAGGAGTTCAGCTACAAACAAATCATCCTGTAGAGAGATCAGCTACAAACTAGACACAAAGGAGCAACAAAGAAACCACCATGTAGAGAGTTCAGCTGGAAACAAATCACCCAGTAGAAAGATCAGCTAGAAGAAGTTACCTTGTAGAGAGTTCAGTTACAAAGAAACCATCATATAGAGAGTTCAGCTACAAAGAAATTACCCCGTAGAGAGTTCAGCTAGAAGAAGTCACCTTGTAAAGAGTTCAGCTACAAAGAAACCATCATGTACAGAGTTCAGCTACAAAGAAACCACCTGTACAGAATTCAACTACAAACAAATCACCCTGTATAGAGATCAGCTAGAAGAAGTTACCTTGTAGATAGTTCAGCTACAACAATTCACCCTGTAGAAAGATCAGCTAGAAGAAGTCACCTTGTAGAGTGTTCAGTTACAAAGAAACCATCATGTAGAGAGTTCAGCTGCAAACAAATCACTCTGTAGAGAGTTCAGCTACAAAGAAACCGCCATGTAGAGAGTTCAGCCTCATACAAACCACCTTGTAGAGAATTCAACTACAACAAATCACCCTGTAGAGAAGAAGTTACCTTGTAGAGAGTTCAGCTACAAAGAAACCATCATGTAGGGAGTTCAGCTACAAAGAAACCACCATGTAGAGAGTTTAGCTGCAAACAAATCACCTGTGGAGAGTTCAGCTAGAAACAAATCACCCCGTAGAGAGATCAGCTGGACGAAGCAGCTGGACGAAGTCACCTTGTAGAGAGTTCAGCTACAAAGAAACCATCATGTAGACAGTTCAGCTGCAAACAAATCACCCTGCAGAGAGTTCAGCTGCAAAAAAATCACCCTGTAGAGAGTTCAGCTAGACGAAGTCACCTTATAGAGAGTTCAGCTACAAAGAAACCATCATGTAGAGAGTTCGGCTACAAAGACACCACCATGTAGAGAGTTTAGCTGCAAACAAATCACCTGTAGAGAGTTCAGCTAGAAACAAAATACCCTGTAGAGAGACCAGCTAGAAGAGGTTACCCTTGTAGAGAGTTCAGCTACAAAGAAACCATCCTGTATATAGTTCAGCTACATTTCAAGTCACCCAGTAGAGAGATCAGCTGCAAAAAAATATCCTGTGGGGCATAATGGGCATGTAATAAATATATGTATATAATTTGTATAATTACTAATAAAATCAAAAATAATTGAAGCACTAAAATTCTTCTTTAAGTTCTTTTCTTCTTCCTGTAGTGAAGAAAAAAAGCACATGGGTTAAAAAAGCCCCAAAGCCAGCCATAGGCCGGCTTTGCAGTATACAAATACAAAAAGAAGTGATATCTAATCAAAAACAGCCAAGCTGTAAAAAAAGGTGCGGCCCCCAAAAAGGCCATGGTGAAAAAAAATGTGAAATCCAAGGTGGCGGCCAAGAAATGGCTGTGATGGTAGGTTAATGGTTACATTTTAATAACGACAATTCAGGTGAATTTTGTGCCGCTTGGTCTTGGCACCAAATTCACCTGAATTGTTGTTATTAAAATGTAACCATTAACCTACCATCACAGCCATTTCTTGGCCGCCACCTTGGATTTCACATCTTTTTTCACCATGGCCTTTTTGGGGGCCGCACCTTTTTTTACAGCTTGGCTGTTTTTGATTAGATATACACTACTACAACACATCCATGCCTAATATACACTACTACAACACAAACCTCCATGCCTAATATACACTACTACAACACAAACCTCCATGCCTAATATACACTACTACAACACAAACCTCCATGCCTAATATACACTACTACAACACAAACCTCCATGCCTAATATACACTACTACAACACAAACCTCCATGACTAATATACACTACTACAACACAAACCTCCATGCCTAATATACCCTACTACAACACAAACCTCCATGCCTAATATACCCTACTACAACACAATCCTCCATGCCTAATATACACTACTACAACACAATCCTCCATGCCTAATATACACTACTACAACACAAACCTCCATGCCTAATATACACTACTACAACACAAACCTCCATGCCTAATATACACTACTACAACACAAACCTCCATGCCTAATATACACTACTACAACACAAACCTCCATGCCTAATATACACTACTACAACACAAACCTCCATGCCTAATATACACTACTACAACACAAACCTCCATGACTAATATACACTACTACAACACAAACCTCCATGACTAATATACACTACTACAACACAAACCACCATGCCTAATATACACTACTACAACACAAACCTCCATGCCTAATATACACTACTATAACCTATGGTCCTGGTCCTAGGCGGTATTGAAATTTTACTATCACGATATATCATGGGGAAAATATCACGATATTACTAATTATCACAATATTTTTTCATATTTTGATAGATGCTCTACTATGAAACTACACCTACCTACACAAGTGATATAACCTGCAGCAACATGATGGATGTGCAAAAATACATGTACATGGCATTAACCATTTATTGAACTATGCATGGAGATATAGACATTAACTAGACCTACAATTAAGCATGGAGAGGATGTGTCTTACACACCCAAGTGAATGACATAAATTCAGGCTTGTATGTTTTTGAAATATAAGTTATGGTCCTGTAAGTTGATAGAATTAGATGTATGTGGAGATCCGTCTTAGCAAATTCAGTCACATTTTAGGTAATATCAAGTGAAGTAATTTTCTGCTCAGTAGCCAATTCATAATAATAGTAAAGAGTAATAATATTTGTGCTACAATTTATAAGGCGATGAGCCAAAAATCAACACACATGGTAATGTGTTACATGGCTAAGAAATCTGGCATGCTACAGAATAGGAAGAAAGAAATTGCATTAATTTCTCAAAGTTATACTTAAACAAGTCATATTACTGGAACCCTAATAATTTAATTTTTCTTCTTTTCATGCACTTTACAAAATCCAGTATAAACTCACACCTTGATTACCTAAAACTTGGCATACATCAAGAAAATATGAATTCTTGTACCAAGTTTGGTACAAATCTCATAAATATTCACAGCGTTATGGTTGCATTAAAAATTGATGTCATGTCTGCAGGGTAATTCTTGAAGGGAATGATTCGAAATTTGTGTGATGTGTGTGTATAGCAGTAGGATAAGCATCATAGCTCCAGCCTATTGTGGTTTAAAAGTAACACAATGATAGTTACAGAGCTGCATGTAGGCACCGGCCTATTATGCTAAAAAATTTACCTATTATGCTTTTGAGTATTGCTCAAAAACCAAGCCTATTATGCTCAAAATTATGCTTTCAAAATCAAGATTATGCTCTAGAACTGACTGTTTTATTAGAGTATATCAGCCTTTCCTGACTGCTCTATTAGAGTAAGTGACTGCTCTATTAGAGTATCTCAATCTTACTTTTGCAAAGTGTGAATAACCAACAAAGAAATGGTGTAATAAGTTATATTACATGTTTTTAAATATGAAATTCACTAATAATACTATTGGCAGTGAATATTTGCTTTCTTTCAGGCACGCGTATTGCACATTTAATTAATTTCTCAAACATCGTCCATTTATGCTGGCATTATGCTTGATGCTTTTGGTCACCTATTATGCTTTAAATTATGCTGGCATAATCGGCCGGTGCCTAGCTGCATGGAAAAAACCAAAACTGCAGGGGTCAAATACTATAATGGGACAGTTACCAAGTAGCAATAAGGCCTCAATAAAACATTGACCAAAAAGTTGCACAAAGCTTAAACCAAGATCCCCCTTACCTATTTACTCCAAAAGGATTAACTTGTTAGCTCATAAATTATAATTTCTACCTTATAAATGAAAATTCTAGCTTAATTACGCAACACTAAAAGTTCACAATTTCATAGATCTATACCAATAGAATATCTAGATTGCTCTAGAACATCCCATGTGTTACAAGTCCTCAACAATGTGTGCTCTATTAGAGTATAACAAATGATTAATATAATCAATAATTCAAGCTACTGCAATTTCTGCCTTTAATATCATCATTGTTCTTGTAGATAAGAAGAGATTTGGAAAAAATAATTCTCAAAACCAGTTAATGGCTAATCAAATACAATAAGAAGTAATTATTATAAAAATAAGTTAAATAAATCCACAATGCGATATTATTCTTCTCTGTTTTCAATGTTCCAGTAAAACTGGGTAAAATAGGTGCAAAAGCCAGTTTACCAGGGGTGGATCCAAAGGGTTCAACAGAGCCACCTGTTTGGAGGAGCCTTAATGTTACTTGATGAGCTGGTGACAATTCTTTCAGTTCAGTAAAACAAAGGTCACTTTACAGTCTAAGAAATACTACTGCAAAGTGTTATTGGTAAAACTCTTATTGTGCCTCTATTTACTACAAAAGCACTTGAAACTGCATGCAAAACAACTAAGCTATAAAAAGGTATGACATTCAAAATCCTGGGTGAGAAAGTTATGAAATCTAAGTGGTGGCCTTAATGACATTGATGCCAAGCAATTTTAAAATCACTTCCAGTATCATCTACATAAATATAATTACATATAGATAGAGAATAGTGTAGTGAAAAATGAGCACATTACATTATAAGTACAGTAGTATAGAATAGTAAGGATTCACCTGTTAATTTGAAACATAAGAAATATTGTTATTGACTACTATAGAATAGTCTTTGTGTCAAGTGATGTGTAGTATGTATGATAGCACTAATGTTTAATTGAGTTATTTATTAAAACTGAACTTGTGATTCATTAATTACTAATTAGAGTATATTAGTGTTTTCTGACTGCTGTATTAGAGTAAGTGACTGCTCTATTAGAGCATTTCGATCTTACTTCTGCATAGCGTGAATAACCAACAAAGAAATGGTTTAATAAGTTATATTACATGTGAAATACACTAATAATACTATTGCATATTGGCAGTGATTATTTGCATTCTTTCAGGCACGCGTATTCTGCATTTTAATTAAAATTTCAAATATCCCTATTATGCTAGCATTATGAAACTGGGTTGTACAAAGGATAAGCCAGCAAACGTACTCCCCAAATGTAGTTCAGAATTAGTTTAAAACAACTTTCAGACAAAAGTTAATGGTACAGCAATACTAATATCAGTAGTACTGCTACATGCTAAGAGGATAAGAAACTAGTAAAACCCTCAAACTGACAGTTTCACCTTTCAACATCCAAACCCTCTGCTTGCTGATGCAGTGATTATGTCTAGTGTAATATTCACACATTGTGGTCTCAAGTCCTACATGACTGTGACTACTTATATACTCTATACACAATCTAAATGGATGGTTCCCTGTTACAGTATGGCTACTGTTAGAATTGTTTTCTTACAGAAGCAATGAGCATATATACATCACTACTTAGCCAACAAGGATTTTATAAGCTTCACAACAGCATTAGTGATTGGTAACTCCCTAGACATAGCTTAAAATATTATCCATTAAAAAATAAGATATTCTTAAACAGTCAAGTACTTGTACTCATTGAATAATCAAAATTCAGTAGAAATGATTTGTTGCAAAGTTGAACATAAAGTTTCTAATGATTTGTTGCAAAATTGAACATAAAGTTTCTATGGTCCATTTTGTTTACTATTTATATATTATAGTTACGTATACTGGTACCACATGTAGCAGTAGCAGACCAAAATATTTGATGCTGTAGCAATGATAATTGTTTTCAGCTGCTAAACTCCGGCTACTGAATATTTACTTGTAGTCATATATCTAAAATGGCCTCTTAGAGCTCAGTAAGAACATATACTCAGGTCTCCCTAGTTTGACATGTTAATTCATTGCTGGTGGTCTGGAATAGTATTAGATTTTGATATCATTTCCAGAGTACCCATATAAAACCCTCTAGATCCACTACTGCTGACACCAGTAGTACTGTAATGATAATAATTTATCGATATAATGACCTTAATAAATTTTGCTCCATGGCTAGCTTGCCAGTTCAACTATATCAAAGCATCATTACTAGGTTCTTTAAATACAACTAATTATTGATTTGTGCCTGTAATTTTGGCTGATCATACAACTGGTATCTTGAAAAAGCTAAGTGATGTTATTCAAAGTGTTGGTTGTTCTTAGCTATTTGCTTTGCTGATATGTTAATGTGATTATTGCTCTAAATGATACCAATTCTTATACCAGTACATATACATTACTAAGTTATATTTCAGTGATGATCAAGTGTGATATCTGCTGCTTTAACATTCAAGCAGATTTTAATGCAATTATCCAATTAAAGCAATTCCTTTGCTGTTTCACCTTATGAGAACAGCAGTATATTTTAGTAACATTTTATAATTCCTTTAACTGCATAAGAAGGATACATAAGCTATATTACAAAACTTTTTTCTTTAGACATAGAATACATCACATGGGGGAACACTCAGAGAGACAGTGAGTAGAAATTAGGTAACAACTGTGACATAAGTAAAATTACTAACACAACTATGAGTATTTGGATGTGATTTGTAAACCCTGCCCTCAGTCTGATAATTGCTGTTCTATCATACAGTATGGTGGTACTGTATATTAGAAGGTTTGCACTTTCTCACAAAAACAAGTATTGACCAGAAACCAGCCTCACAAGTATTGGTAGTATTAGTTATGTATAAGCAAGCCCAAAAGTGCCTTAGTACATGTATGCCCTGATATGTTGCTACAAAATGAAATAAAATATTCTGTGGTATATTCTACTGGTATTTGGTGAGCTGATCAAAGACACCATTTGTAGCATGTTCTAGTGCACTAGCTGATAGTTTTCAAACCTGGGATTAACGATTGTTTACCCTATCAATGCCAATTTACTACATATAATATTTGCTTTATTTAGTAGTGTAATTAATTGAGTGTGTGTAATAAGCAGGACTTAAAAGGCATTCACTTATTTAAAGTTTTGTATGTACTGCGGTATGCCAAAAGACACCTCTCAGGCCAAAGTGATGTCAAACAGTGAAAAATCAATCCCGTAGCCTTAGCCGTTATCAAGTTACATTTTTCTGAAGGCATCAGACAGTTAGGCATTCAGGCAATCAGTCAGTAGAAAATTCCGTTACATACAGGCATTGTTGATTATGTAAGCTTATCACCTGCAAAGTTGACATCAAGAACTTGCATTAGAAATTAGTACATCATTAATGGATGTTTTTTGATTTTAAGCTTTGAAGATTTAGATGCAACCTTGAAACCTTAGATGAATATCACATGTGGCCATAGTTACTGTGTATCATGTGGTTGTAATGACATAATTTTGAGTGTATTAGAACTTACAGTATTTCTACAGGTTTTGATATTTGAATTTTATCATTTTGGATTTTGTTGGTACAAAAAGAACAAGATGTGTATATGTGACTATATTTTGGAAAACCATACATTTGGGCACATGCAAAATTTGTGAGAATACTTAACTGAAAATTTTAGAGACTTTAAAATTATTTTTTTTGTAGATTTTGATAGGACAACTATTCAGCCTTCTTGCTATGATATTTTAGACCCATAACTTCATTTTTCTAGGAGATATACTCAATTATATCAGAACATGTAGTAGTTTCACAATGCATGAGACATCACTAATAGAAATTGGGTGATTAAAAGCAAATATATACAGGTTATTTGAAAAGTACAAAGAACACATCAAGGACCTCTTTTTATCTTGTAAAAATGGAAATCTTTGTCAACAAAGTAATTTGTCATACCAGATCACTGTACAATATCATAAACTGATAATGAAAAGTTAGTTTGTTATGTATTAGACAGTAAATTAGCCATATCTTTAGAATGCTTCAATGTATCATCACAAATTTTTAACACAAGGTAGATAACCACTCAGTGCTTCATTGTAGTTATTACAAGAAATTTTACCAATGTGCCGAAAGGTATGGTTTTCCAAAATAGGTTCACATATACCTGCTGTTACAAGACCTTCTTCAAGTACAATCATAGTGAATTGTAATGTGAGAATTCTTTCTCTACATCTTGTTTAGCTTCCAATTGCATTTTTAGTGGTGGGTGTGGTCATTTGTGGTGCAATCTAATTCACTTTTCAGGCAACCATGCAGTGGCTTTGTGTACTGCTAGCTTCAATTACTTTCTAGTGTCTCGAGCTGACAGGAGCATTGCTAGCCACTATTTGATGGTTGAGAATTACATCAACCACAAGAACCAACAATATAGCTATACGGCACTTATCAATAATACACTTGACAAGTTGATCGCACTGAAACGAAATCTTTTGCTGCCAGCACTATCCACACTAAATCAAGACACACGATAGTGTGTCGTGCGACCCAAGAAGCTGGCGCGCCACACCGTGAGTATATTAACAGGAAGAAAGAAAACGCAATTTTCACACCTATGTAGCTCTGTGATCCCTTATCCGATTGGAAGCCCAGTTAGGGGAGTCTACATACCAAATTTGAAGAAAATCGCTCCAGCCATTTCCGAGATACGAGCGAACCAAATTTCGTTTTAATTTCTTCGTTTTTTTTTCTTCTTCATCTTCATTTCGCACACTTCGCAAAATTCGCCATAAAATACGAATACGTGCTCGGATTGGGCTGAAATTTGGCACACTTAAAGGGCTCATTAAGGCGGATCTCCGTACCAACTTTGGTAGGAATCCGATGAACATTCACGGAGTTATGACCGATTATTTGCGTTAAATAAGGTCGAAGGTCTGTCACGCCTACAGGGTAAACCCCTTGGAGGAATCAGTTGAAAATTGATATGTAGATGGAGCAACCATCGTAGGAGTGCCTTTTTGTGGTTTGAAAGGAATCGGGATAAAGACCATGGAGATATGACACAAAACCCAACCTGTGTCAAAATTACGCGATCGATTTTTATGACTAAAAAAACTATTAGTTTTCGTGTCTACCAGGAAAACCGCTTAGAGCAACGAGCTGAAAATCAGTATGTAGCTGGAATAATCATCATAGAAAGTTCTTGCAGTAGTACAGAAGAATCGGATCACAAATCACTGAGTTATGATTCGAAAGGCAATTACGTGCAGCAAATGCGAGACCGAGATACTCTAATAGAACAGTCACCCTAATAAAGCATTCAGCAGCAATGGCGGATCCAGGATGGGGCATTTGGGGCAAATGCCCCCCCCCCCCCCCCCCCCCCCTCAATTTGTGGAGGAGCCACTGGCAGTCATACTTCTGATTAAAATAGCTACTAAACTTTGTCGGGCTAAGAAACTCATGAAAATATGCACATTTTACTAGCAGTTGTTACAAATTCACCTGAAATCAAAGCGAACCAAAGTCAAATTACCTGTGAAATTGTCACCAAGCACCTTCGTACGTACTTAGCGCCTCTAAAAATAATTATCGCGTTGCATTTGACATTCAGAGCCTTTTAAACAGCTTTTAAGACTTCACAACCATCTGAAAAGGCAAAAATGGCAAAAATCAACAGTGAAACACTACTAAGAGGTGATTATTTGTTGCCTCAAAAATGCAACACTGAACTAGAGAATCTGGCTCTCCCCAACCATTTACAACTTAGCTTGTTTGTGCCCCTCTCCTTGCCAACTCCTGGATCCGCCCCTGAGCAGCATGCATAATTTACTCAGTTATATTACATTGCAAGTTATTCTGTAGGGAATTCAGCTACAAACAAGTCACCCTGTAGTCAGATCAGCTAGAAGAAGGTACCTACTAGAGAGTTCAGCTACAAAGAAGCCATCATGTAGAGAGTTCAGCTCAAATAAATCTTCCTGTAGAGAATTCAGCTACAAACAAATTTCCTTGTAGAGAGATCAGCTAGAAGAAGTTACCTTGTAGAGAGTTCAATTACAAAGAAACAATCATGCAAAGAGTTTAGCTGCAAACAAATCACCCAGTAGAAAGTTCCGCTATGAACAGATCACACTATAGAGAGTTCAGTTAGAAACAAGTCATCCTGTAGAGAGATCAGCTAGAAGAAGTCACATTGTAGAGAGTTTAGTTACAAAGAAACAATCATGCAAAGAGTTTAGCTGCAAACAAATCACCCAGTAGAAAGTTCCGCTATGAACAGATCACACTATAGAGAGTTCAGTTAGAAACAAGTCATCCTGTAGAGAGATCAGCTAGAAGAAGTCATATTGTAGAGAGTTCAGTTACAAAGAAACAATCATGCAAAGAGTTTAGCTGCAAACAAATCATCCAGTAGAAAGTTCCACTATGAACAGATCACACTGTAGAGAGTTCAGTTATAAACAAGTCATCCTGTAGATAGATCAGCTAGAAGAAGTCACTTTGTAGAGAGTTCAGCTACAAAGAAACTACCATGTAAGAGAGTTCAGCTGCAAACAAATCACCTGTAGAGAGTTCAGCTAGGAACAAGTCACCCTGTACAGAGATCAGCTAGAAACAAGTCATCCTGTAGAGAGTTTAGTTAGAAGAAGTTACATTGTAGAGAGTTCAGCTACAAAGAAACTACAATGTAGAGAGTTCAGCTGCAAACAAATCGCCCTGTAGAGAATTCAGCTACAAACAAATCACACTGTAGAAAGATCAGCTAGAAGAAGTTACCTTGTAGAGAGTTCAGCTACAAACAAGTCACCCTGTAGAGAGTTCAGCTAGAAGAAGTTACATTGTAGAGAGTTCAGCTACAAAGAAACTACCATGTAGAGAGTTCAGCAGCAAACAAATTGCCCTGTAGAGAATTCAGCTACAAACAAATCACCCTGTAGAAAGATCAGCTAGAAGAAGTTACCTTGTAGAGAGTTCAGCTAGAAAAAGTTACATTCTAGAGAGTTTAGCTACAAAGTAACTACCATGTACAGAGTTCAGCTGCAAACAAAATGCCCTGTAGAGAATTCAGCTACAAACAAATCACCCTGTAGAAAGATCAGCTAGAAGAAGTTACCTTGTAGAGAGTTCAGCTACAAACAAATCGCCCTGTAGAGAATTCAGCTACAAACAAATCACACTGTAGAAAGATCAGCTAGAAGAAGTTACCTTGTAGAGAGTTCAGCTACAAACAAGTCACCCTGTAGAGAGTTCAGCTAGAAGAAGTTACATTGTAGAGAGTTCAGCTACAAAGAAACTACCATGTAGAGAGTTCAGCAGCAAACAAATTGCCCTGTAGAGAATTCAGCTACAAACAAGTCACCCTGTACAGAGATCAGCTAGAAACAAGTCACCCTGTAGAGAGTTCAGCTAGAAAAAGTTACATTCTAGAGAGTTCAGCTACAAAGTAACTACCATGTACAGAGTTCAGCTGCAAACAAAATGCCCTGTAGAGAATTCAGCTACAAACAAATCACCCTGTAGAAAGATCAGCTAGAAGAAGTTACCTTGTAGAGAGTTCAGCTACAAACAAATCACCCTGTAGAGAGTTCAGCTACAAACAAGTCATCCGGTAGAGAGATCAGCTAGAAGGATCACCTTGCAGAGAGGTCAGCTACAAAGAAATCACCCTGCTTCATCTTTTCTTCTTCCTGTAGTAAAGAAAAAATGACAGGTTAAAAAGCCCTAAAGCCGGCCATAGGCCGGCTTTGGGGTATACAAATACAAAAAGAAGTGAAATCTAATCCAAAACAGCCAAGCTGTAAAAAAAGAGTGCGGCCCTGAGAAAGGCTATGGTGAAAAAAGATGTGAAATCTAAGGTGGCGGCCAAGAAATGGCTGTGATGGTAGGTTAATGGTAAAAATTTTAATATCAACAATTCAGGTGAATTTGGTGCCGCTTGGTCTTGGCACAAAATTCACCTGAATTGTCGTTGTTAAAATTTTTACCCTTAACCTACCATCACAGCCATTTCTTGGCCGCCACTTTGGATTTCACATCTTTTTTCACCATAGCCTTTCTCAGGGCCGCACTCTTTTTTTACAGCTTGGCTGTTTTGGATTAGATCCTATTAAGGCTTATCACTAGTACTGTGGCTTAGAGATACAGTAGACTACTACACTTAAAATCCATTTTAAATTTCAAATTTAAACCGAGCCAAGGAACGTGGCACATGCATCTACATATGTGACTGAGCCTGCAAAAACAGGGCATGTGGGCACAAACTACATCCCGTCACATAGCAGGTCATATCTCGGTACAGGAATAAACTCTTTGACTTCTGTAACTTGCACAATGAAGCCAATTATTTGTTTGAGTAGGGCTGAAAATTTTGTGGCCATAGCTTAATGGAGTAAAAAGTTATGAGTGGTAAACTAACAAAAAAGGCAAATTTTGTGTGCCCACATGCCCTGTTTTCGCAGGCCCGGTCACATATAGATCCCTTGTTTGAAGCCATGGTGTAACAAATGAGGTACACATTTACACTTTATACTATTAAAGTAGGGTTGTTTGTGTGCTGCTGTGAATCCTCGCATGAATCTTAAGCTGCCTTTAGCATCGCAATTTCCTATGAGGTGTTTGGCATAAGGTTTCCCCTTAAGCTCCCCAGCAAGTTGGGTGATGATTGCGTCTTTTGCTTCCTCAATATCTCCAATGATTTTGTCAATGTGTGTGACATCCAGAACTACTGTTGGTAAAAATTCAGACATATGAGCAGTTCTACCCATTTCATGGCAAACAGACATCACTGTCTGCAGTCAGTGGTGGATCACCTTGAAGTGGGTAACTTTTTGTGATGAATGGTGATCACCTAGTCTTGCTTCAATTGGGCCAAATAGGTTGCAGGAAGCCTTGAAGACAATAAAAACCAGGTTGTTTCTTCTGATGAAAACTGTGTGAGTAGTGATGTATTTCTCCTGACCTTCACAATCCCAAACAACAGCAGTGAACTCCTCTTCACTGGTGATCTTGAAGGCCTTGGCATGCTTGATCTCCTCTATTTTGACCTCAGGTATTTTAGCACTGCTTTGGACATTGACCAAGGCTGCAGGTCTGGATGGGCTACTGGAAGGGTGGGCAAATGACATTGGATCAACCTGCTTCTTTGCTGCAATGTTCAGATTTGGCAAAACTTTATTTGTAACTTCTCTGCCATTTCTTTAGCTGACTACTTGCACCAGTTGGTGGCATAAATAGTGTAGATATGGACATCTGCACCTTTAGTGGCAGCATTTTCTTGGAAGGGCTCATTGAACTATGTTCATATGAGGCATGCTTTACCAGAGTTCACTGGGCCAAACACCGAGGAGTCGGAAGGTGGCAGACTGTGCTAATTCATGCTTCAATGCTAGTCTGTAGGCTTTTCTTTCTTGCTCAGTGACTACAGATATATAGAATCGTACATATTTCTTGAAGCTAAGTCGTGGAGTGAAAAACCCTATTACACTACCATGTACAATCTGTTATGGCTCACAACAAAATTTTATACTTGGCTGATTTAATGCATATTTCAGTGGATTCAAAAATATGCTGCTTAGGAATTGCTGCATTTAGAAGGTAGCATATGGTTTTGTTAAACATTAGTGCATAAACAAGTATCAATATTAAGCTGTGAAGGTTTGAATGCAATATTCAAAGCTTTGATGAATATGGTATGCAGCTACAGCTATGATTAGCTACATAAAAAAATATTACAGTTGGTAGCAAATTCGCATAATTTCAAGTGTATTTTAGCTTAATTCATTAAACAATAGTCATCCCATTCTATTGGCTCCCTTTGTTAAATGGAATTTCTCGAATTGGCACTATAATTTGCCTGTGTAACAAGATAGGCAGCTGGAGAAAACAAAGTTGTAACTGCTGCTAAAAGACCTTATTACTACAGCAGTAGTACAACAATTCATGATTTGTTCAGCAACATTCCCAACAGTAGTGGGCATGGTTATTTTGGCGTGAGCTAATTGACTTGTCAAAGAATGTGTACAACTATCTTCAATTATTTTGTAGTATCTCAAACATAACTATCCATGACAAAAATGGTTCACAAAATGATGAGCAGTCAGGTTCTTGCAGTCTTCTGCTGTACTTTCAATCACTATTATGAGCCAGGTTGAGCATTCAGAAATTTGAGTTTCTTCGAATAATGCATTCTTTGAACCATTGAACAAATGCTGTACATTTGTTCATGCACTAAATAAACATTTAATAAGAAAATACATTAGACCTTGTTCTACTACATTTTATTGCACTATTCTGACCTTGCTAGGTTAATGTGATCAACATGTGAAGTGAGTTATATAACAGTTAACTGCATGGGGTATATAAGGTGAACTAATGTTGAATTATTAGTGTACTCAACCAAAATCACTTTATATTAACATCATCAAAAATACCTGACACAAGCTAAAGGGATTCAAGTCAAACCCAATTGTAAAAAGAAATTGATAAAATGTATTAACCATGCAATCTTTGACAAAACACACCACAAAAGATGTTGTCATTACAATCTCCCACATACAAACAGTGCTCCATGCAGCAGTAGTTTATAGAAAGAAGTCGTAACACAACTGTCTATATTTGAAGAACTCTCTAACTGTATGAAGATTATTAACTTAGCATACTTGACATAACGTTAGCTACATAATGTACTGACATGTACTGTACTTATCTATGACTATTGTATTGTTTCTCTTGCTGATCATGATTGTGGTCTAGTCTGAGGAAACCAGTCTTATCGCCTATTAAAGTATTGACTAATACTGGTTTTAGATTGCAAATTGTTGAAGTTTAAAGTGTACCAATTTCAAATTTTACACTAACTCCTTACCTTCCAGAGCATCCACTGGAGAAGTAGACAACAGCTGAATTTACCCACAGTTTTTAACTGGAAATTAACTGTTTTAGGCAAACTACAATAGAGATGGTGGGAGGAGGATAGAGGGGAAGGCAAAAAGGTTGTTTACAAATGAAAGAGAAATGCGATGGGATGAATTAGGCCAAATTATGGGCCATTCAGGTCTCAAAACTAGCTAAGAAATTTTACAGTATGAGCCTTTACTCAATATCACACAGCTGTACAGCACATATAGTTATCCCCAGGCTGGCCAGAGCTCTATTAAAAACCCAGAACGCCTTTATGACTTGTCACTGGACTTGGGAAATGCAAGCAGCAAAAGCAGACCAGTCAAGCCTATACCTTATGTTGATTGTGAAATTTGATAATTTATTTATGTAACTTTTGTGTTTGTAGTGAAAACTGTCATCTGCTGTGACAGGTGATAAGACCGTTTTTCCATTTTTATTATATATGCAAACAGCAATAACTTCAAGCTATAGATGCAAACCTAAGAACTGCAAACACTTTATTCCAATTAGAATTATTAACCACTTGAATAATTTCACCATTCATTGAATTTAAAATGAACATAGATTATAGTCAACTGCAATTTGCTTTATTTAGCTACTGTACATACTTACAGTAGTATACCAGATCTTATGGTGTGACATTTAAAGTCTTCATGCTACAGCCAATGAGGTACAGAATTGGTGATTTAATTATTCTTATAGTTATGTATCACCAGCAAGGTTAACATTTTATTAATTCAAAGAACAGTACAATGGCACAATGTGATTCCGCTATTTTACAATGTGGCAAAGGGTAGTACTAAAAATTGGCGCATAAATGAATATTTTGTGATCTTAAACTTTGAATGTGTGGATGTAACCTTTAAAGCTTTGATGAATATTGCATACAGAACTACAGTTATTATGTAACATGTTGCTGGTAATGGCATTATTTTGAGAATATTTTAACGAAACGAGAGTTTTGAGTTTTGACAATTGAATTTGTTGCTTCGGATTCTGTTGGTAAATAAATTCGTCAATTTGTTGACATAACTGAAATCACTATTTTGGCACTATAATTAATCTGTGTAGAAACAAGATTGACACCTAGAGACAGCACAAAAACAAGATGTATAATTGCTGCTACAAGACCTTACTCAAGTACAACTGTAGTGAATTTATAAGGTGTTTTACAGCTTGTTCAGCCAGCATTCCAACTGCACTTCACCATTAGTTGTATGTGTGGTCACTCGTAGTACAAGCTAATTAAAATTGTTAGACACCCAGTGGCTGTGTGTACTGCTAGCCTCTATTACTTTTCATAGTGTCTTGAGTATAACTCACTCTATGGTGAAAATGGTTCACCTTGTGATGAATAGTTCGATTTTTGCAATCTTCTGCAATAAACTCAGTTATCAATGTGAGCCAGTATGCACATGCACTTATCGATTGTTTATGCCATTCAAATGATGGACCCTTCAAACCATTGAATGAATGCATTACATGTGTTTATGCACTACTACAAACATGCTGATTGGTTTCCAACTATACAACATAGAAGCATGTGCTATAAGATATTCACATGGTTAACACATGCCTGTTTATAGACGTGCTACCATAACAAGTCATACATTACAATAGTGGTTAGCTAACTATTCAATTTCCAGAAATGTCAATTGCACACAGGAAGGAATAAATACATGACCACTAGTGCATGCAGCATTAATAGTTCCTGACTGTGGGAAATAGTTATCACATGTGACAACATACACATGTTGTACAAGAGTATTCTTCATATGAGAATACTTTACTATCTCAGTAGTTTTGGAGCCAGACACAGGGGCGGATCCAGAGTTTGAAAAGAGGGGGGCACCTTACTGAAAAAAACGTTGAAGACCAAAAAAAAAAAAAAGGTCACAACAATAATAGCTAGTTATCCTTTACCAAATATATCACGTATATCATGTATGTTATGTAAAATAAAATCCTATTTATAGCTTCATAGGTAAGCTACACTGCCTCATGAACATTGTGACTGCTTTATTAGAGTAATTGACTGCTCTATTAGAGTATCTTGATCTTGTATGCAATTTCTTGAAGGGGGGGCATTTGCCCCAAATGCCCCATCCTGGATCCGCCATTGAGACAATTTGCTATGTATTCCTTTAAATAACACAGAGCTTAGAGTCTTTTACAATGATGATAATCATAGCACAGCAATTATTTACTATACCAATGGCAGCTTGTCATACAGTATATAGCCTCCCTGTAAAGATATTGATTTCCTCTCACATTACATACTAGGAGGAAATTAAATTAACTAGTAACATCTCATAAAGACATTAAAGAGAAAACCAGTAGTAATTCTATATGAGCTTTCCAGGCTATAAGTCCAAGGAGCCACTTAATGTTAAAGGTACACCCCACAAACTAGTCCAAACACATGTGACTGTTATATTAGAGTAGTTGACATCTTGTTACATTTTTTTCTTTTATTTTTACTTTTTCGTTTGCTGTAGACAAATTGATGCATCATACAATTTTAGTAAACTACAATTAAATTAGTACCACATTCTAAACATTGGTAGATTGTACAATAATAATAATACCTTGTGTATCAGGTGATCCAGTTTGATTGTCTGGTGATGACCCTCCCAACATTTCTTTAATCTTCTTCTTGTAGTCCTAATATGGGAAAAGTAATCCAAAATAGAAACAAAACTGAAGAGACTCCAGATACTTTTATACATCAAACAACTACTTTAATAAGGAACACACAACAGTTCATCACAGCATCATCCCAGTATGTGGCTCACATTATTAACAAGTGCAAATATTCAAAACCGATTGAAATATCCTCTGCAATACTGTGTAATCGATGTTGTTTTTATAGTTGCACATTTGCTTACTAGATAGCTAACCAATTATCAATCACGGGGCAAATAAAGCATAGGTTACTGTACTATTAATATGTGCTATACTGAGGTGCTATACATACAGTATTACTTTTCTATTCTCTGTTCTGAAGACATAGCATGTTCGGGTTGATTGTGGATAGTTAATACAGCTAAGCTGTTATGGAGGAAAAGTTAGGCAGGTTTGTGGGTGAAGTTTTGGGCACAAAAGTCTAAATCTCCATGATTCCCACTAAAGCTACAGTAATACAACACTGTATGATTATATTATACCAAGTTATTTGTTACCATGGATGAAATAAAAGCATATGAAAACAACACTCTACAGTAATTTCAAAGCAAAATGATGAGCAGCTAATGTCTTGTTTGCCTGAATGTTTCAATCTTACACTTAGCCTTGATTTCTCACATGATCTGTTGTATACCACTACAGTCAGTAGCAAAAGAGGATCAAAATGGTGTTTAGTTTAAAAGGCACAATCATATAAGATGAAGAGTATAAAGGTGCCTGCTCAGACAATTGTTGAGGAGCTTGCTTCCTTAGTGTCTTCAAACAGTCAACGCTGTGTTGTTCTGGGTTTAATTTCTCCTGATGGCTGTGTCAACCTTTTCAATTAAAATCTGTCACTTCAGATGTTTATGACATACACTTTAAAATCTGTTTATGCTGAAAAGTGAAAATACAACAATCTTCATAGTTTTGTACTTATCAAGCAAAAAGACTTATGCAGTTTCAAAGACAAGATCCTGTTATTACATCAATCACTAGTTACTTTTTATTAGGAAGTACATGTTGAATAATGTGGTGGTAGGAAATCTTTCTAACATTAATGGTTATCAAGTGTACACAGAAGCAAGAGTGCACACTGGCCTTTAGTACTCAATTCAGGCTAACTTCATGAAATATTGAATATTAAAGAGATGTAAAGTTTACTTCACTGATTGTACAGCCACCCCTATGCAGGGGTGGCTACAGGGAGTTTCTGAGGTTTCCAGGAACTAGTCAAGGAAGATTGAAATAATAGAGCTAAAACTCTAATAGAGCAGTCACCTTGATAGAACAGTCATCCTAATACAAAATCCAACATCCATTAATATAATACACTGTTGAAATAAATTGTTACTCTTAAATTCAACTTCAGAAAATCTAATTTCTTTGGGGAAACATGCTCCGATTCCTATGGTGTTCTACTATGTCATGAAGGAATTACGGATTATTACTATTTATTAAGGCTTTACAGCACAAGTGCTGAAGGTCTGTAGGACACTTAGTCCTACAGGCTATCCAGAGTTGTTACATAAAGTGTGTTTGAAAAGTTACTATAATTGTTTTTGCTATGCTCAGTCATTGAACTACTTGGATTAACTTTCTAAGCAACAGAAATTCTCCATAGTCAGTGGTGGGAGTAACGCGTTACATAATATTATTACTTTTGTGATAACTAAGTAATATTACAAAATATACTCTATAAAAACAGGTAATATAACTCAAGTTACTTTACTTACAAATGTAACACAATATCTAAGTAGTATAGTTACTGTAACCAGTCTAATATTATTACTACAAGTAACGGAGTTACTAATCTCGTTAGTAATCCACTGAGTAACGCCTAACCACAATGAAGTAATGAAGCCTACTGAATGAAGCTTATTCACCAGCTTCTTACTTATACCCAAGATTTGCACATTGCCCAACAACAAAATTATGTCACGTGATAAGGTGGTAGTTTCACACGTGACAGCTTAAGGCTGTGGACACAAAGTAATATAATATGTAATATTATTAAAGTTACTTTATTTTTGGGCATAGGCGGATCTGAGGGGGGGCTAAGGGGTGCTGTGCCCCCCCTGGCCCTTCTCTTGCACCCCTTGGACTCACAGTACTATGTTGATACCAGAAACTGGAATGTTTCCTGCATTCACACCGTATTCAGAAGTATAGAAAACCAATAGGCAAATAGAAGACAATAGTTATAAATGTACTTTACAGTTATACTGTACATTGTAAAGAAAGTGAGGCAAATAAGTTTAAATTGTTGTGCCAAGATCGAGATACTCTAATAGAGCAGTCACTACTCTAATAGAACAGTCACCATTCTAATGTCATTATAACAATACTATACACCTATATATTTTGATTTAGTATACTTTACAGGTTTTATCTCCGATAGGCTAATTAATCTTTATATGCGTTGCAAGCATACACTTTTAAAGCTAAATTCTATCAAAAATGCTCCCAAATTTAAACCTAGGAGATCTAATTTTTAAAAATTTTCTCTAACTACAGTTGTAAAACTGTATGTCTATCATTCATCCAGCTATACTCAATAAAGTTATGCAACTGAATATAACTTGTATACTACAGTGGCGGATCCAGATGGGTTTCTATCCCCTTTTAAATTTAGCTTAGTGGCATTCTCATTACATAAACATTGTTGTATTGACAATTTGCCATAGCAAACAACTATATACCAGTAGCATGCATGCAGTTTCACTTAACTAACACCATTTATAGCTATTAAACCATCAGCAACATTTCATTTTTCATCTCCCAATGCATTAAAAACGATCGAGATACTCTAATAGAGCAGTCAAGTAACTACTCTAATAGAGCAATCAAAGCCACAGCTTGTAGTCACCATATTTGCCCTATAGTTAGCTATAGTATTTAGTAATTATTTACAGTTTAAAGTATTGAATTTATTGTAATTGCTAACCTAAAATCTCAACATTTTCCAGAGAATTGTTATAGATGCCTTATTTAGCTATACCAATTTTCAGAAACCCCTTTTTAAAAATCCTAGATCCGCCACTGTACTAGAATTCCTCTTAGTGGAATAAACACTGTTGTGCACTAAAACTTCTTGCCCCCCTTGGCCCCCCCCTGACAGTGCCTCCTAGATCCGCCTATGTTTTTGGGTTATATGTAACTGTAACTAAATAGTTCAGTTGCATGTAATATGTAACTAGTTACTTTTATAAAGTAACTGTCCCAACACTGTCCATAGTATACTTAAGTTATACCATGGCCACGAGGGATTTGCCTGATATACCGTAGATTCCCTAAAATTTCAGCTTCTTTAAATATTCGGCACTCCCCGTGCTTTGAATGCAATGTGTTCTAAATTTTGGCAAGCGCAAATAAAGTTTCTAATTATAAGTGCGCTAATATTTTGGCACTTGGAGTACTAGTTGACGAAGGTGTCTTGAATACTGAGGATTCCCAGTGATCTCACATAATATGTATGCTACCTTAATACTGGATGAAGCCGCACCAAGTGTGAAATTGTTCAGGGAACGTACCCAACGATATCATCGTGTGACATCACAGCTACTACAAAATGATCTTCGTTTCTGTTCACAGAATAAAATCTCTCCTGGCCCCACATCTCCTAGTAACATCAAATAACGCTTTGTTAAGCCATGGAACACTTCATGCAGCATCTGGTAACGAGATTTATCACGAGATAGTTTAATAATATTATTGATTGTGGTTTCTATTTTTTATTACTTGTTGAAATTCTTAATATTACGTCTGGATGATTGTATTCAAAAGCGATGTAGTAATGACATTGACCATCCCTCCTGGATAATGTAGGCAATAATAGTATATAGCACTGTGGCTAAGTGAGTGTTGTGGTATCATCAGTTCAGGCCTCGAGATGTTCCTGTTGGTCCCTGTAGAAAGAAATCCTGAAATTAAGCAGTAAACGGATCGCAAATAACATAGCCATGAAGTGTACAGACTGTATTAGGGATAGATCCCTAAAAATTCGACAATAGCACTGGGTTGGTACATTTTTTCCTAATTGTTCGGCCAGACACGAATGGAATTAATTTATTTCTGCCGAATGTTTAGGGAATCTATGGTATATGCCCGTGCCCTCGGGCCTGCAGCCCTTGGGCTTGGGAATATATATTAGGAAAATCCAGAGTGGCCATGGTATAAGTCCCTAACATATTGCCCTGTGGTCAGGGCAATATGTGAAATATAATCCTGTGGTTTCCTTTTGTCTGAGGTGTCAAAGTGGTATATGTAGATGTGCAGCTTAATGCCTCACTACATGCAGAAATTATAGACGCTTATAAAATGCTCCATAACATGCAGATCAGCTGTTCTTACTCTTGGATTGTAGTAACATTGGATTGCTCTTGAGGCACTAATCAGGTGTGCCAAATGTGAATGGTGGTACTAGCTGTACAGAAACATTGTAGAATGCCCTTATTCCGAGAACATACAGTACTCAAAAAACCCAACATGGCTGAAAGTGTAGCAGCAACATGTACTATATCCTGAGACATAGCTATATAGCACTTAAATGCTACTATTTCTTTTCTGTAGGCATTGTCTGCCTATGAAAGTGTTGATAATTACAAAGTGTTACATCAATAAGTCATATTGAGGTGTTGTACTCATAGCACATAGTGTAGAATTTTAACAGAAATGCTATTGGAAAGTTTTTATTGGCTTTGTAGATTTTCAATGTGCACTAATACACTATTTACCTTATAAATAACTGCCTACACAAATTATTCACTATCACAAACTTCTCCAGATACAACAGAATATCATATATACCTCATCAAATTTGCTGATGTTCATTTTGAGCTCCTCCACTATGCACTTCACTGTACCGATCCTCTTCTTATCAACAGCATCATGTAGGGGAGTTTTGTGTTCC
Source organism: Dysidea avara (assembly GCF_963678975.1). Taxonomy (NCBI): domain Eukaryota; kingdom Metazoa; phylum Porifera; class Demospongiae; order Dictyoceratida; family Dysideidae; genus Dysidea; species Dysidea avara. The sequence goes on from NC_089277.1 coordinate 2,178,718, forward strand.
TGTAATGATAACAGGTTAAACACCATCAGCATTATTGTATTATATTAGTAATATTGTGTACTTTATGTTTAGTTTGGTAGGGGAAATGTTTACCTTTATAGCATAAGTTGCTACAAGGCATACAATATAGTATAAGTTGAAAGTTTTACAGATTTGCAAACTAGCTATCATACTACACATACAGGTAGTTGTACCAGTCATTAGATCAACTATCAGAAATGTCAAATATCAGTTGTATATTTTATCAGATTGATACTACATGTCATAATAGCAGCAGTTACAGATGTATACTTTGATATATAGAAATATACATGTTAATGTATGTGTATAGTGTACATAATAGATGTGTTCCTATTGTTGTTATTGAAGTAACATTGTCAGTTGTTGTTGTAGTAGTAATGATACTACAATCCCACACATTAGTCCTTGATAATTGTAATGGGGTATGTGCTTGGCTACATTTATTGGTTTGAGGACATTATTGTACACCAGCTATTGGAATATTACAAACCTTCATATCGGTACAACACTACAAATTGTTTGGAGTGAAACTTAATGCCAACTGATTATTAATGTCCTTAGTATCACTTTCTAGGTGGTCTATAACTTCTGTTGTACATTTTAATAGTCACTGTACTTATCCTGTAGTAGTTCTTAAGTAAAAAGGAACAAGATAAACAGGTCACTCACAAACTATCATGAGTATCATCACACACTTTTTGATGGTTGATAATAAGTATTCTTCAATGTAACACTTACAAGGAGAAGCAGTAAGGAAAGGAATTCTGCTACTTTTTGCATGTCTTGAGTGTCTGAAAATCAGACTTGAAGATGACCACTTCAAGTAACTATCAACAGGTTAGCAATGTTTACTGTATTGTTGCAGAATTGCTCCAGTATTAGACTATTAAATTGTGAAACTGTACATTGTTGTTGTGATTATTCACTCAAAATTTTTGCACAAGTATAACTACTACACCATATGGCTATATACCAGACAAAGTTATCCAACATTAACTTTGTGTTGCTCATGCCTTTAATATTGTAGCTATATGCTTTCAAAACTAAAACACACATTGAGAATCAAAGAATAGTTTTAGAATTAATTGCCAGTGCTGCAAAGCATTGAGATACTCTAATAATGCAGTCACATTAGATAAATGCGAGTTTGTGACCAGGCCAGTGTAAACAATGCATGTGGGCACAAACTGTACACAACAGGTCTTATCTCAGTAGTGGAACAGAATATTAAAGATTGCATTCTGTAAATTGTATCATGGTCAATTAAATATTTACTTAAGAGCTGAAAATTTTATTGCCATATCATAATGGTATAAAAAGTTATGAGATGTGAAAGTTTGAAAAAGTAAGCGTAAAAGGCATGAAGTGCTATGTCAGCATAATACTAGCATATTAGGCAGATATTTCAAGTTAATTTTATGAAATTGATCAATACTCCCTAACAGAGCAATCAGTGGAAATTGCTGACTGCAATGGAGTACTAAAACACATTGTACATAGCTCCTTAGATGCAGGGGTGGTGGAGCAAGCCAAAGAGTGAGGGGGCCAAGCCAGTTGTAAGCTGAAGACCAAAAAAAAAGTAACTACCTGCTGACAATAGCTGCCCTCCACCAACTATACCTCCTTATTTATAACTACAAATACGTAGCTAAGTAGCTAGCTACACTGCTTCTCTGACTGCTCTATTAGAGATTCTAGATCCTGACTATTCTATTAGAGTAACTCGATCTTTTCTTGCAAACATTGTCCCATAAAAGTGGGACGGGGGGGCCTGGCCCCTCCATCTCCACCACCTATGCAGTTAGATTGATACTCTATTATAGAACAGTCCCTTTGTAGTGAAATACTCTATTACAATATTCAGTGATTAAAGTATTCCAAGAAAATTTTTGTTAACCTAGGTACATAATTTAAGCATAATGGGAACACTGAAGTGAAAAATTTGGGAAAATCCTGAAAGCATTATAGGAAAAACTTTGAGCATCTTTGACTCAGGCCTAGAATTGAATCATTTAAAAGGATTTAATATTGTTGCAAAACCCTGACATGATAGCACAACCCTTAGTTTTACAGTATAAAGCACTGCTTACCTATGCATTAGTAAATATTGTTTTGTCACTTCTATGGGTCTAACTATAGAAACCGGAATACCATCTTGGTCTCTAAATTTCAGTAATGTAAGTTATGGGCATTTGTTTACCTCATGTTGAAGAGATACATAGCACACAATTGATCTTTCATCACTGATTTCATTATTATCTGTGGTGAAGAAGGTGATCTACCAACCAATGTACTCCCCTACTCATGGTAAACAAGATTGTGCAACTCACAACTCTGTATATCATAGCAATCATAACTTTACCGCCATTTTATAGTTTGTTGTACAAATTGATCTTGGTAATTTTGCTATTTGTACGGCTGTAATTACAAAAGTTCTAGGCATTCAAGACTGAAACCTAAGTCAATGAGTAGGTAACTTTATAGAATTTCATGGTTAGTATAAATCATAATTTAGGAATGAAATTACTTATTGATTTCAAATAAAAACCAAGTCGTTTCTTTCAACAAGACCCTTAATTTGAAACCATGTTTAATGATGTAAAACAATGCTGCAGGGAGATAAAGACAAAAGATGATTAATTTCCATTGTAAAAATGGCCATAAATGTTGCCAAAGGTCAAATATGCAAAAATGGGAGCACAGTCTATGTGCCAAGTTTGATGCTTTTCTCACAAAGTGCACAAAATGAGCATATTTATGCGTTACATGTAAGGTACATATACTGTATGCTAAGATGTGATGTACAAAACAGTGCTGAGGTATAGAAATATCTGTTTATCAATTATGTACAAACATGTATGCTTAAAGTAACCTGATCCACATGACTGCTATACACAGTGTCAGATACAGGTGTATTGGTTTTGACTGAATCCCCCATTTGAAAACAGTGTGTGCACCCACAACCAGTCCACAGACAGAGCAGGAACATGAAACTATGTAGCTTTTTAGCTGCATAATAGTTACTGAGTGGTTACAGTGGAGCTATAGAATCTATGGCCAGCATCTCTATCAGGGTTGAGAGGCAGTCACAATGCACTAGATCAATCCATATTAAATACATCTCCCTAATACAGCAATCTCTCTAAGAGAGCTTGTTAGTAGCTGAAGCAAGTGCAGTCATTACTCTTACAAAACAGTTGAATGTGTCAGAAAGTATAGTGAATACTGTTATAGAGCTCTTTATCAATGTAAACAGCTAAAATGTATCATACACCCTTCAAACTCCTGATCTCCTTCCACTATGAAATAAACACATTATGTGAGATTCTCTTAGGCTTAGCTACAGATGAAAATAAATGTTTAAGATTTTTCAGAGTAGTTAGAACATAGATTGGCATAGCTGATAGTGACAATTTACAGTCATTGTAAGTAGCTAAGTATCTTAATGTAGTGTTAAGGGGTTGCACTTGCTGGAATTATTCTGCTATGTATATAGTTGAACTTCACACCACAGGGGTCTAAGTTATTCAGTAACCTGATGGTCCTGTGTCATGGCACCTGAGAGAAATGAAGGTGCTACAGGACCTGAGGGTAGGCCTGAGTCTATTATGTTCAAAATTTTACCTATTATTCTTTCCAGAATTTCCCAAAAAATTCTCCTATTATTCTTTTTGTTATTCTTGTATCCAGCCTATTATTCCATAATTATTCTCATTCAGTATATATATGCGGTTAGTCGCTTAGTTTTCAAGATGCTGCTATAAATAGTTTTGTCCGAATTATAATAGCCATATATGAAGCATTCCACCTTACACATCATTTTCTATCCATAATAGTTACAGCAGACTTAGAATAGCTATCTACAGTAATAATTCAAGTGTATTTAATTATTAGTGGATTATAATAATAAGCTGTAACTACTGTTTTGCTACTAAGTTAGGTAGATAATAATGTTCAAAGACTTAAAGAAGATACACTGGTATAAGATGTACAAGTCTCAGAATTGCAGATAATCATGCAGTTAAATCCCTGATGCTGGCTACAGATTGGTAACATGAAATGATCTGACTGCTCTAATGGAGTATTTGAGCATTCTATTAGAGTATATCGATCTTTTAGAGACTTTTCAGCTCCTTTCAGCCAGCACTCCTGTCAGCTTTATATCATTTGTACCATTTAACTCTTTATTCTGGGTAATCAAGAAGAGACACGCCCCCTAATTCTACCAATTATTCCCATGGTCATCCTAAAATTGTGCCTGTAGCCATCCTATAATTCCGGAATTATTCTCACGAAATTGGTGACCTATTATTCTCAAAATTATGCCGGCATAATAGGTGCAGGCCTACCTGAGGGTAAATTACTTAGAGCCCTGTGGTCTAAGTAATTTAACCATTTATGTAGTTATTTTACCTTAACACTCTTGACAGCTGTTTGTAACAGAGAAACGTAGCATTCATTACTAGAAACAAGCCATTACTCCACCCTTAGCAACAGTTACGGATTAATGTTTAGGTGATGATGCATTTCCAGTACTATAGTTTATTCACATTTATTGGAGCCCTCATTTCTTGTTAATAACTCTTGTTACATGGACTAGCTGCCCAAAAATTGAGTAGTACTGTGAAGTCTTTAAATGCTGGAACTGTTTATCAAAAAAGCGCTTTGATACAGGCAAGAACAAATGAGTTATGACGCTTTAAAAATATCCCATACATTTTAGTATAGATGATTCAGGCATGCAAACATGTTTACAACATGAAAACATACTTGTTCCAGTACAAAACCATTGGGAGTGAACACTTGTTCACTTCTTTGATACTATGCATATCATATTTGGTGGGAGCTCAGGTGAATGTGTACCAACTATACCAGAGTTGATGCAAATGAAAAGGGTAGTAAACATGAAAAGTATCTAAGTAAACATGAAAGGGTCTCAGTAACTTAGATACCTTCAACATCTACCACAAAAGGGTCTAATTTACATTAATATGTGGAAGTGTTTACTGAACTGATAGTATTACAAACTATTCTAGTACTATGCACACTAGTTGTATAAAGGAAAATAGCCAGTATGCTGTTGAACTGACTTTTGGTTGAGTATCCACAGCCTTAATAGATTTACTGTATGTTGTGCATGCATGCCTCATTGCATGTCACTCATATTCATATTTTCCACTTCTAGAGACTGGAATAAGTTTCCTTTCAACATGTATGATGTGTATTCAACAAACTTCAACCAAATTCTTACCAAATACTGTACATCTCAGAAGGCTCAAATGTCAATAGTTTCCTGTGTGGTACATTCTAGATTACTTTCCAGTCTGCATGCATGTCAACTTTTAGAATTACCACTGCTAGAGATGGATCATCAATAATTTATCTCTTTCAACATGTAGTAATTCATAATATCATTGTGTTAAGCTATTCAATTAGCTAAAATTGCTGCCAAGTTTAATCTCAGAAGGCTACTTTTCAAAATTTTCCTCTTTGGGGCATTTGGTATGAATCAAGCTCTGCCTCAATATTACTGTGAAACTTAGCCTGTAAGCTAGATAGCTACTATGTAGCTGATCATTTAGTTACAATGTTGCATAGAAAATCAATAAAATGATCACCCGAGGCATTTCTGGTATTAATCTAATGCCACTATGTGGTCAAAACATTATGTTTAAGCCTAGCTAAATAACTTGCTAGAGGAATCAAAAACTTGTAACTATTTCAGTGATGCCTCCTGCTATAGTCTCACATACAAAGAAGAAACAAAGAAGAAACTTTCATGCCACTATTGTTGATGGAAGGAAAGCTCAGATCTATAGGAAATTGTGTTGTACATAATGTAATGACAAAACTATGCAGCTGTATAGTGGAGGTTTGTTGGGTTGTGCTGTGCCACTCCGATTCCTGATTTTCAGGCAAAGAGCAGCTCTGTACCAAATCCACAGCAACAATTTGATTAACTTCTGCAGTGGGTCTTAATCAGCTATAAACCTTAATTTTATGCCAACTATGGGAAGGAACCAGCGTTGAAACCGGGTCGGGTCATCCGGGTCACATTTTCTCCGGGTCATCCCGGTCCTACTGGGTCTGACCGGGATTGGATCATGTGAGAAACAAAATTGTTCGTTTAATGACGTGGAACTTATAAACGCTTGTCGCGTTGCTCTTTCGTGAGCCATGCCCACTTATCGCGTTACAAACATATGCTCAGCCATGCCCATTATTATTAGTAGGTGCAGTCTGTAGCACGAAACTGTGTCCGTTGCTGTCTGCAAGCTTACGTGAGCCACGCCTACTAATCGATTATTGCACGAGTTGTATATAGTTTAGTCTTGCAGTGGGATAAGTACTTCTGTGAGCCACACCCACTTTAATATATCTGGAAATTGTAATACTAGGTATGCACGAAGCCACGCCCAATTGCTGTCTGTAAACTCACAGTAGCTACGTGGAACTAAAGTACTAAACCCACTGACTGATTTTAAATTATAAACTTACCGGCTTAGTTACCACATAACTAGAGTAAATTATCTATTCTCGGACACCATGTATACTCGGATACTCCTTCTCGTAAACTGCAGGACGGAATCCTACGAAAATTGGTGTGGAAATACCGTGCATATAGCTCAACTATACCTCCAATTTTGAGCCAAAACTCTAGTTTGATTGTTGTGCTAGACCACATCAAAGTCGTTAATCAAAATCATATATTCTCGGACAAAATTCAAGTATTGTCGGACACCGGTCAGTAATCCTACATCAAATACTTTAAAGATTTACCACCAACACCATCTATTAGGGCTATTCATTAGCTATCAGCAGAGCCATAGTTTATTTCTTTCTATCTCATTTGCAGGAAGCTGTGATCGGAAATGTGCGAGCATATCACCACCTCTATTCTCGGACACGAACTATCAGCTGGTTCTCGTACACGGTTATATCAAATCGTACAAAAATTATTGTGGACATACGTTATACATAGCCTATCTCAACCTCCAAGTTTGAGCTAAAAAGCTTTTATGGTTAGCTAACTAGAGCGGATTAAAGTTTCCACGAGAAAATTAGTATCCTCATTTTTCTCGGATAATAGCCAATACTTCCTACCCCAAATAGTTTCGCCACTTCCTACCACCACCATCTGATAGAGCTGTTCATTGGCTATCAGCAGAGCCATAGCTTATTTCTTTCCATCACCGTAATGGATAGTTATGATCGGAAATATGTGAGTATGTAATTACATCCATTCTCGGACACATTGTTTCTGTGCTGTCTGATTAAATCTTGGCTCAAGCTATTTCTGGTGATGCAAAAAAGTAGTTCACTGGCATTACATGCTATTTTAAGTAGTTCAAGTCAATAAAAAGTTTTAAAAAATTCACCAGAGATAGCTTGAGCCAAGATTCAATCAGACAGCACAGAAACGATGTGTCCGAGAATAGATGTAATTGCATACTCACATATTTCCGATCATAACTATCCATTACGGTCATGGAAAGAAATAAACTATGGTTCTGCTGATAGCCAATGAACAGCTCTATCAGATGGTGGTGGTAGGAAGTGGCGAAACTATTTGGGGTAGGAAGTATTGGCTATTATCCGAGAAAAATGAGAATACTAATTTTCTCGTGGAAACTTTAATCCGCTCTAGTTAGCTAACCATAAAAGCTTTTTAGCTCAAGCTTGGAGGTTGAGATAGGCTATGTATAAAGTATGTCCACAGTAATTTTTGTACGATTTGATATAACCGTGTACGAGAACCAGCTGATAGTTCGTGTCCGAGAATAGAGGTGGTGATATGCTCGCACATTTCCGATCACAGCTTCCTGCAAATGAGATAGAAAGAAATAAACTATGGCTCTGCTGATAGCTAATGAATAGCCCTAACAGATGGTGTTGGTGGTAAATCTTTAAAGTATTTGATGTAGGATTACTGACCGGTGTCCAACAATACTTGAATTTTGTCCGAGAATATATGATTTTGAGCAACGACTTTGATGTGGTCTAGCACAACAATCAAACAAGAGTTTTGGCTCAAAATTGGAGCTATAGTTGGACTATATGCAAGGTATCTCCACACCAAATTTCGTAGGATTCCGTCCAGCAGTTTACGAGAACGAGTGTCCGAGTATACATGGTGTCCGAGAATAGATAATTTACTCTACTCGCTCGTTTACTGAACATGAATTGAACGCTCAAAACATAGGAGTCGAGACTACCCGAAACATAACTCTTATCGCACACCTCTGCTTTAATTAATCCGGGTCAAATCCTGGTCTGACCCGGATTGCCATCCGGGTCAGCAGTAGTGACCCAGGGAGGAACCCATATTTTATTCAGAGAGCTTGCATTTTCATGATTTTGTGTACAGAACAAAACAGGTTGAAAAAGTTGACCATAATAAGTATTGATTTTGTCCATTGCAGACCCTACCTGTTAACAAATCATCAAACTTATAAAAAAAGTACACAAAAATTAGAATTTTCAACCAGAGGAGGGACCATAGCACATCGATAGAAAGTACTGAAATAAGTTGGAGTAGACCATGATGTTAAATCACAGTAAAACAATAAGAAGTGTTATATCCCTACTGTGCTCAAAATACCATAATGGAAAAGCACAGTAGGGATATAACACTTCTTATTAGAATAGTTTTTAACTCAGATTCATAATTTTTATACTGTTGCTGTTTACCAATATTCAGACTTTGATTGGTGATAAAAGAACAATTTCATCCAAGGCCATGGATTGCCCCTCTAAGAAAGGGAAGCAGACATCATCTACAACCAGAGAAAGTGCTAAAGGAGACTCGTCAGAAAAGCCATTGTAGCAGTTTACTAAAGGGAATTACGTTCTATTGAAGTGCGAGCAGTACAAAGACTGGATACCACAGATTGGGCAAGTTTTAACAATAGGTGACGCCAAAATTAAAATTAAATGGATGGATGGTAGTTTAAAAGGCAAACGGTCACCCTGGAAGTACGGAGGCAGGCAAGTTATAGTAGAGTTATCTCGGAGATCCATAATCCGACGCATTGAATTCAATGCCAGCATGGAGTTACAGGAAAACTGACATACCCAAAATTAAAACCGACTACGAGGACATTGAATATGAGTAAATAATATTTGTCACCATTTAGGAGTGAACTATTTACATGCACATTTATGTAAAATACGCTTGCACGTAAATTTGTAGTCTTATTTTCTAAACATTTTGAAACTTCAGCTATTTGCAAATATGACTAATAAATGACAATTGTCAAATAAATGGGTGCAAAATGTGTTAGTACCATGCAATATTTGCTTGTGAAATTGCAATAATTGTCAATTATGTTAGACTTTTGCAGAAAATAATGTAAAATGGATTTTCCCATTGTAGTTTGGATCATGTTAATTCAGTTGTGAGCTGCATCTTTCAGTAGCTAGTAATGTGAAGTAATATGTAACATTTGTTGTGTTGTTAAATTGATCTATGTATGTCAATCATCAATGTGTGCCAGCATGCATGGAGTCCTACCATTTATCTATTAAGTATACAGAGTATTAGCAGAGTGACAAACTTGACACAAATGTCATGTTAGACTTGTAAACTAGTATTAGTCACTCTACATGGAAGTTAACACTAGTCTGGCTGAAAGATACACTAATCAGTGTACAAAGAGTTTCATTGTCAGCTACTCCATGTTCCAAACATGCCCTTGTCAACTGTCAAGTTTGCTTACAGTCTCTGTGGTGAATGGTACATACCTTCCCAATATGGAGTTTCAGTAAACATTGCGGAATATTGTACTTGTAATGAATGACCATATTTAGCCTCATATAACATGTTAGTAAACAATTTTGATTATTCTGTGAATGTTATCCCACTAGGGACCTGTGAGGAGGCTTAAAGCCTGAGTCAGAAAGGTGTACACTGTAACTATTGCAAAGTACATGTACACCCACACCAGAAACTTTTGGAAGAATACAATAAAACAGTATTTATTCTAGGATTTCTCCTTAAGGGGGAATCAAGAATTTTGGGGATGACCAGGTGCCTGAAAGTCTACATATAGTTGTCCAAGTTCACTATAATTTGAAACAGTTGAAATAGTTGTGAACTGGTTAGTCATTTAAGGCTGTGTCATGAGTGTTGATTTTGATTATTGTGTGGATTAAGTGAAGCCAAATCCTATGGTTGGTAGAGTACAATGCATAGTAATAGCATAATGATGTAATATCTAGGACAACCATGTGCACCTCATGTACACAATTATTCTATTAGCAGTGCACTGTGTTTGTTGAATCTGAACAATTTGTGTGAGATCACTAAGATATTGTATTGGCTATCATTGCATGTATAATATCTACTGCATAGGTGGATGTCTTCCAAGAAACTTATAGGCTATTTCAAATTAAATATTAGGGTCTTTTCATGGTTATAGAATTTTATGAAATCAGACTTTCTGAGATTCAATCTGGCAGTATATTTGCTGGCTGTGTATGCTATTTTGGCTCAGAATATTTTACAAAATTACACTCTCTGAGAGGATAGTTTTGATAGTTAAGCATGATATTTAAGAAACTGGGTTCTCATTGTATATCTACCCTAGGAGATTTTTAAGATTAGCTGCTGAATCTGAGACCATTTTAAGGTTGCATATGCAATTTTTAACTTGCAAAATTTTTACATATTAAACGCTCTTGAGATTGAATCTGAGAGCATTTAAAGTTTTGTGAGCCATTTTAAAATAACCTTAACATAAGTATAGTGTAGCAGTCACTCACAATTTTAAAGGTTGAGTCTAAGATTTTTGTTGGGAAGTTCCCCCTAACAACCCTTGAATAAACACTACAATAAACCTACTGTACCTTCTCACTAATGTGGGGCTAGCTCAGGCCCACCCCAATTGACACCAAATGCACATTTTTGTATTATTTTGATCTCTAACTACTACACACATGATAATTATTACAGGATATTTAAGATGCATTGACTGTTCTATTAGAGTATCTCAATCTTTATTATGCTCATCCCTTCACAAATATTCTAGCTGTAACCTAATTTTATGATTTGTCTGTTTTATTAGATTATTATCATGCAAACTGTGCAGTCAATACACAAACCTTTGTCTATTATGCTGGCATTATGCTCAACGACCTAGCTGTTACTCCTCTGCTGACATAATTGGAAGGCCTAGTGACTACATTTCTTATTGATATATCATGCGGGATATCTCAACTAGTGAGATCAGTCACATGATCAAGATACTAGTCACACTAATACAACGTAATTATTCTAATGAAAAATTTAGTTTAAAAATAAACACCAAACAAGTCCATAAATAAAAGTTATGGAAACAAGAGATATGATGGTATTACAAAATGGTAATGTGGGAAAACCCCTACACTTACAATGTGTTCAATGCTAAAGTAGGGATTTTCCCACTTGACTTTTGATTCATTACTATTAATTTTATTACATGTACCTTAACTAATAGCTTAACAGCAATTTGTAGTATAGCCAGAGTTCATAATATTTGTACAGGAGATAGTATCTAACTGCCAGTATGTCCTATACAAACACATACTATGAACTCTTGGTTATAGCATAGCTATGATACATATGTGTTACCTCTATAATAACAACAATACTACACATGTCAACTGACCTTGTTCTTACAATACATGTTTCCTCCATATTTATGTAGTATTTTTACTGCATCAACATGGTCATTGAATGCTGCGAAGTATAGAGGAGTGTCACCATTCTGTAGGTGAGAACAAATAACATACACTAATGTGACTATACAAATCACACTACCCAGTACATTATAATTAATCTGTACACTAAACACAAAAGTAATGGTTCAACAAATTATATTAATATTGGAAGTGTGTGAAATAGTAGTTGGAAAATGGACAATTACCAGTCTAGATCTGTTGCAGTAATTTTCTGAATTTGTCACATATACACTGTAATAATGTGTTTAAGTGTAGTAGAGTTTATTGTGTGGTATTAGGGGAGGCCATGGCATGTAATTAAGTATTGTGTTGCTGGTTTGTGGCGACCACAAAAGTATGTCCAACATTGTGCCAGCTCACTTGTCTAATACTGCAGTAAAACTACTTATGTGCTTCTGTGTACTCTGACATGGAAGAACAGTTATGCCAAACATTGTGAGTTTAAACAAAAAATCAAATCAAATCTTATTAGTGGACTAGCTAAGTGCAAAAAGATTGGTAATTTTGTGCACTTTGTGATACAATTGTGAAACTTTAACAACATAAATAATACTTCTGATGACATTTATTTGTTGAGTTAGTGCCACTGCAGATTTTGCTTTTTATAACCTTTACAGCTGTTTTTGCACCAAAAAATCTTGTCTTTATCTCCCTGAGGCATTATTCTACACTGTCAAACCATTAAAGGGGCTGTTTTAAGAAACAATATTATTTCTGTTTGAAGTGAATAGCTTGCTCCACTGCAAAGTTATGTTACTTTAATAAAATTTGCTGCTCTTGGGGTGTAAATTACCAATGAGCAGTAAACTTTATAGAATTTCATGGCTAGTATATAATTCTTGTAACTTTGGAATGAAATTACCTATTGACTTCAAATAAAAAGCAGGTTGTTTCTTTTAGCGACACCTTTAATTTTAACAGTGTATGATAATGTCTCAGGGAGATAAACACAATAATGATAAATTTCAATACAAAAATGGTTGCAAAGGTCCCTAAAAGTCAACTCTACAATGCCACTATATATTTAACAAAAAGTACAACATAATTATGTGAAAAGTTTCATAATTGTGTCACATAGGATGCAACATTCACACTATGCTGCTCTTTATAACCTGTTAGCCGTTTACTTGTGGTATTCACCTGTATAATCACTTTAAATTTTAGGTTAGAATGAACAAGATAATGTTTTGACCTTAGTGATAGGGCCACTAAGCAAGTTTAACCTAGCCAATATTAGAGAGAAGTTGAGCACAGTCCAATACATTGGTGACTCCAGTGCTTGAAACAAACATTTATCTACATTGGCAGGAGCACATGCAAGAAAACAAAAGGTTTAAATGTATAGGCAAATTATTTGATGTCCACTCAACTTTCAGAGTGTTCTGATAATAACTCAGGAAATGTCTGAAGTTAAAATATTTTTTAATGCATAATAGGTCTAGCAGTATGCAGTATGTAACTAAAACTTCAATAGTACATCTACTAGAATAACCTGTTGATAAGGTGAAGATCCAGTTATAAGCCATACGCCTGTAAACTGTATGTTTTATTGTAGATATGGAGCAAAAATATTTTAGTGGTTGATCTAAGATCAGGAAGTAATTCCAGTGTTGGGAGTAACGCATTACTTATGTAACGCATTACTTATGTAACGCATTACGTAATATTATTACTTTTGTGGTAACTAAGTAATATAACGAAATATGCTATAAAATAGGTACAAGGTGTAATATTACTCAAGTTACTTTACTTACAAATGTAACGCGTTACCTAAGTAATATAGTTACTGTAATGAATCTAATATTATGTAATGTTATTACTACAAGTAACAAAGTTACTAATCTCATTATTAGTCCACTGAGTAACGCCTAGCCACAACGAGGCAATGAAGCCTACTGAATGAAGCTTATTCACCAGATTCTTACTTATAACCAAGATTTGCACATTGTCCAACAATGCAATCATGTCACGTGATAATGTGGTAGTTTCACACGTGACAGCTTAAGGCTGTGGACACAAAGTAATATAATATGTAATATTATTATAGTTACTTAATTTTTTGGGTAATATGTAACTGTAACTAAATAGTTCAGTTGCAAGTAATATGTAATATGTAATGAGTTACTTTAAAAAGTAACCTGCCCAACACTGAGTAATTTTGAATGAAAATACATAAGACTTTTACATCATAAAAGTTTATTGCCTTGGTAGTACATGTAATACAGCTTCAATCCAGCTGTAAACATTCTTTTGCATGTGATTAGAATCAAATTGGAGATCCCAATATACTGTAATCACTTTTTTCATTGTACAAAAATTATAATATGAAAATTTCTTACATACGAAAGATTGAGGCACTCTATAGTGCAGTCATTCATGTAAATCATATGAAAATATTTTTATATGAAAACTTTTATTATTAAATTTTTTGCACTAAAATAAAGTGAATTACATGAGTATGTAACAAACTTTTACCTAGCTATACACCTAGTAGTAGTCTTATTAATAGGGACAGTACATTAGTATCATGGCCATTCTAGTATACACTTTTTCACTGCCAATGAAATCATTTCAAAGTTATAATTATAAGCACTTTTACAAGTACACTAGAAATGACAGAATTCAGGATTGCACATTGATTGTTAGCCAGGTGAGATATAGTCTAATAAATTTCCATATAACTCAGATATGATAATGGTAACACTATGATCATTCACCTGGTTGTGATACAAGGACACAAGTTGTTAGTAGTATTAATATCATACAGATGTACCTTACTATCCTTTCACAGAGGTAGGAGTACAAGTGTTTTACAAACTTCACCTATTATTTTATTATTCTTTATTCTATTTTAAAGTTAAACGGATTCACAATGTAAAAAAAAACCAATGCACTGTCCTTTTTAAGAAGAAAAATCACTCCAAAATACAAAAAAATGGAAATTTTAGGTATAACAGATCTCCCTCAATGTTTAGTGTATTCCTTAACATATATTGTCAAAATTTTACTCATTGAATATTCAGTTGTTCTAACTGTTCTAATTTTCCTACATCTACAATATCACAGTGGCAAATTCAAGAAGGAGTACAGGGGGCATGTTCTCCCCCTTTCCCCCCAAAAGAACTTTATACATTCAAGATCAAGATTCTCTAATAGAGCAGTCAGTCAAGTAGTCCATTAGTAGTCACCACATATAACACTATTAAGAATCCTCGACAGTTACTGAGCATGACAGCTTGCATTTGCAGTATCATCATATGAGCACATTTTTAGCCGGCTAGAAATATTTTGCAAATGAAATGCACATGATCCTTTGTATGCCATTCTTGCTGAACTAGTTACTCACAACTGTACCACAACTGTACCAAATGATCAATGCAGACCATTGCAATAATGATTTAGATATGGTGACTGCAATAATAATAGTAGTACAGTCTACTTCAATAATTTCAGTCCTGAAACATATATAATAATTTAGCTTCTGGGGTGCTACATCTCCCAGACCCCTTGCTCTATATAATTATACCTACTACCCTGATACACCACCTTGCCAAATGCTGGATCTGCCCCTAATATGGTATTGTTTCAGTTTTGAGTCTTATGTACCGTTAAAAGTATTTTGTAGACATTTGAAACCTTAAAATTTGACATCAATAAAACAATAAGCACTTCTACGGAGGCTCTTAGCATTTACAAAGTTGCTATGAATAAAAATTGAGTGATTTGATTGGCAATGATTACTAGCAATTTGCTTGTCAAAAAAACAACAAATTGTTAGAATGTCCTGGAGCAATTAAACAATGCCATGCATGTGCACCAACTGCTAAGAATGTTGTCTCTAAGCTATCTTGTATGTTACTTAGTAGCAAGTGTTAAATATATACTATGAACTAATCATTTCAATTCTGATCCATCTTAAATTATTTGCTTTCTAAGTAATCAATTCATCCTGTACTTAAATTGGTTACTATAGAGTTCATAATAAACAGTATACTATCAAAACACAAATTCACAGAGAAGTCTCTTCTCAGCTGTTACATAATTATGTCTCCTATGCAAATTTTTTAGCCATGAAGCACTTGCATACTATTAAGTTAATACAGCAGTGGACATTGTACAAAATTGATATTCAATTTTTATTATATAGAGAAGTTATCTCAGTAAAAAAAATAATTATAACTTTTTGCGTGTCATATTATTATAACAGCTAATTATGGAAACAAGAGAGGTCACCTTCACCTGCAGATACACTAGTGGAGATTTAATCCAGTTATGGTATATAGCACTGCACATGTCCCAGGGGCGGATCTAGAAATTTTCAGAGGGGTTTTCTGGTTCTCTAGAAACTTCAGCCTAGTTGCAAATTGAAGACCAAAAAAAAAGGGTCACTATGTGCTTTTCTATGCTGTGTAGGTGATTTAAAAGGTAAAGTATGAACTTTTGCCAATAGAAAAAGCCATAAAATGTATAACTCTGTAATTTCTATCACACAGACAAATCATTGGGGCGCGTGCTAGTTCAGAGGGGGTTTCTGGAAACCCCAGACCCCCCCTAAAACTGCCCCTGTGTCCACTAGTATCTGTAAACAACCTGGTGTCCTACAAACCTTCAACACTAGCTGTAAAGCCTTGATAAAAGTAATCAAATTTACAATTCTTATTCCTTGCACTTATTTGTTTAGTTTTTGTAACATTATTACGTATGACTGGTGAACCTGCTCATGCAGTATGAATGGAAAGAATGGTGCCAGAAATGTCATATAATAATCATTTGTGTCTGAATGCCATCCCCAACTATCAGTAATAAACTGAAAAGTGAAATGGCCATTATTGCTTCCTTTTTCAGCTATGCCTGGAATGTTACACACTGTTACAGATTAGAACAGTATCAGAAGCACCTCTACAAGCAATTTGCTTGCTATACAAAACAATGGGTATTATGTGACAGTAAGCAGAGGGAAGCCATATTACATTACCATGAATCAACACCACAAAAATAAATGGGACACAAAGGAGGACAAAGGTAATTCTGTGATTCATGTATTGTATGTGTTGTGGTAAGCTAAAAGTCATCAGTCAAGCTGAAGTGATGTCTAGCATCAAGCTTGTAGCCTTTACCATTACTGAGTTATGATTATCTGAAGTGTTAAACAGTTAGCAGAAATTCCACTGAATAAAACTACTTTAAACTTCATAGCAACCTATTGGAAGTATTTTACAATTGACTGCACAGAAAACACTTGGGCTTGATTATATCACCAAGGCTTCATGGAGGCATTTTGAGGCTGTCAACATTTTTTGTGAGAATATACACACCTCCAAGATCCCTAATATACAGTGCTACCATACTGTATTTTCATGCCATACAAGACACACTACAAATAAAACTTACATAGTTGCAGCATTATGATATGGCATGCTATGCATCTTTGGCAAGTGGAATGCTATTGGAGAAGCTTTTCTTGCATAGAAGTGACTGAGTATTATATTGTTACCTGGCCTGCAGTTACCTGTGGGTAGCCACCAAGCAAACTCTTGATTGATGTTTACAATGACACTGTTTGTATAACATTTTCTACATCTTACTAGCTACTACCAGTCATATCGACTACACTAGTAATAGTGTTTAATCCATTCACACACTGTAATATAAGCCTACATTGTATATGCCCTGTAGACACCTGGTATAGTTGTAAGACATACCAACACTCAAGTAAGAGATTAGTGGTTTGATTCTTGCTGTAGGAAACTTGATTTAGACTATTTTTGGAACATGCTTTTACAAAGTACTTTTATTTACCTGCTCCTTAGTGACTCATTTCTTTTCCTACTACCACATAGGTGTTGATTCTCTGGTGGTGCATATGCTGAGTAGTACATTCAAACAAATGGATAACCTTCTAGTCACTGGATTGATTCTTGACCGGCAGAACACATACTGTAGCAAAAATGTGTCCATATCAGCTTTTAGTGCTTGATACTTGGGGGTTCTTTTGGCATGATATACTTGGCGACATTCTTCCCTTTAATGTGGCATACGTGCATGGGTTGACTAGTAACAAAATGTCTAAAACAAGTAGTAAACAAAGAAATTTAAATAGGGAATTGAGCATAGGAAATACAAAGTTATGAAACAATGGAGGTCCCATGTACCTGCAGTTACATTTGTGACCGGCAGAACCTTTTTAGCAAAATCCTACTTTGCACACTGTGTTTAAATATGTGTACCACAATTGTGCATGGTTTTATCACTTCAGTACACAGTGAAACAAGACTCCAATCAGTATGAACTCTTGATAATACACTAGCTATGCATATTTCCCTTTCAATAGTCACATGTAGAAGATCTAACTTTTTGTGTATAGTACTAACAATTCCAGGCTGTACTGCCTAAACGTGACCATTTTGAACACTGGCAACATATCAGAGAATCTGTAGCTTCAATAGATATAACTATATCTTTAAGATTAAATGTAATTAAAAGGGCGTGGTCAGTTTCACATATTTCGCAGCAGATATAGGTTTTGGTACATATCCCATGTTGTTCCCTGGGGTCAATTTACCCTGAGATATGCTCTCCTAAATGAAGTGCATACATAACTTAGTCAGGTCATAGACTAAGTCTCATTGTGCCATAGACCATAAAAGAGTGATATAGGCATCAGGAAAGTACATCTCTAAAAGACTACACAGATATTATTTTTTACTTCCATGAATTTTTATTCAATACTGATGCCGCAAATATGTTTTTCTGCAATTTATAGCTATAATATTCCACATAAAAGAATTCTGTCATATTGCTTTACAATCTAAGAAATATTTACTGTTACAAATGCATATGTTTATTACAGAACTCTACATGGTGGTTTCTTTGTAACTGAACACTCCACAAGGTGAGTCCTTCTAGCTGATCTCTCTACAGGGTGAATTGTTTGTAACTGAACTCTCTACAAGGTAACTTCTTCTAGCTGATGTCTCTACAGGGTCACTAGTTAGTAGCTGAACTCTCTACAAGGTGACTTCTTCTAGCTGACCTTTCTACAGGGTAATTTGTTTGTAGCTGAACTCTCTACAGGTGATTTGTTTGCAGCTGAACTCTCTACACGATGGTTTATTTGTAGCTGAACTCTGTACAGTGTAGTTTCTTCTAGCTGATTCCTCTACAGGGCAATTTATTTGTAGCTGAACTCTCTACATGGCGGTTTCTTTGTAGCTGAACTCTCTACAAGGTGAGTTCTTCTAGCTGAACTACGTAGTTGAACTCCCTACAAGGTAGCTTCTTCTAGATGATCTCTCTACAGGGTGAATTGTTAGTAGCTTATCTCTATACAGGTTACTAGTTTCTAGCTGATCTGTGGAATTCTTTTCAGGGTGACTGCTCTATTAGGGTGACTGCTCTATTAGAGTATCTCGATCTTGCACTTACTACACCAAGTTTGATTTCGTGTTATAACTCCGTGGCTTCAAGTCTGATTCTTCTACACCATTGAAGATCCTTTCTAAGATGATTACTCCATCTGTACAGCGAATTTCAAAAGCATAACCCAAAGTGGTTTTTCTGGTGGGCGTGGATAGTAGCCATTCATTTTTTATTAGTTAATCTCCATTGCGTAATTGTTACATAGCTACTGTTGGTTTTTTCGTTCTATCTTCCTGGTTTTTAGCTCGATTTCTTTCAAACCACAAAAGGTTTGAGGTTCAATAGTTAACCTATTCACCCACTGATTTTCAGCTTCTTCCCATACGCGGTTTACCCTGTAGGCGTGACAACATATTGGTGTTATAAGTTGCATATCTCGGGAACGCTTGAAGCGATTTCGAAATATGGAATGTGGAGTACTGAAGTTGGAGGGTGTGTCCACAGCAAAAATCGTCTTGTTTCATCAAGGCAGCACAGAGGTGCGAAAATTGTGTTTTCTTTCTTCCTGTCAATATACTCACGGGTGTTGTGCACCGGCTTCTTGGACCGCACGACACACTACCGTGTGTCTTGATATGAGGTCAGTATAATTGCTATGGGCTCTTTAAGGTGCAGATAAATCAGTACAACTAAAACATCCTTATTGGTACATCACTACAGTAAAGTACAGTTGTAGGCCTTGCAATGATACTGTATGTAGTATTTCCAAAGGTCTGGATTGGAAACCACTTAACAACAGGCCTGTACGCAGGGGGGGTTCGAGAGGGTTCGACCGAACCCCCTATTTTGGTGGTCTTAAATTAACTTTGTTTATAAACGCTAAATAAAAACCTTATTCGCTGTACATCACGCTATTCATACGTGGCAACTAGTGAACGGTTCGGAACATCTCGCCACGATGCCACGCGAGATGCCACGATCGAGGTGGAAGCCATAATCTATCGTACACGAATATAATTATTATAAATATATCTTTTGGCATTTAATCAATTAAGAGTTTTAATGACCTGCACGCGGTGGTTGTGATACACGTATATAAGCGCCTTCATGAAGCGGATTCGCAATAATGATTCTGATATAAGAAGCTACTTTCCTACTACAAAGAAATCAGTGGAAAATGAAGGAAATCAAGATAAGCCATTGTACAGCTAGTACTGCTGGCCAGCTGCATAGCAGCTATACATACAGCAGCTGTGTATGTAGCTATATTGCTGTAATTTTGCACATAACTATTCTATAACGTAGTGATAAAATGTTATGGAGTTGCTGCTATCATTGATATGCATTCATTTGTAGACATACAATCTGACAGTTCCCAGCTTGCCGAGGGTGATGATGTCCAACCTGCAATTGAAATATTGTCATCATCATCATCACAGTCTTCCCTAGGTAGTGATAATAGTGATAATGATATTGGTGACAATGAGCCCGATGAAATCGATTCTCTCTTCGTGATTAGTGATGAAGAACCAGATACTAGTGGTGAAGCAGAAGCTCAATCAACAGTCCACAATGTTGCCGTGATGGAGGGCTGTACCGCTGCAATAGCAGAGCCACTAAGGCAATGTCATACCTCTGAATTACCTCCAGAGACATGCACAGAGATTGGTGGTTTGCTAGCATTAGGGACCCGCCGATTATGCTCATAATTTTACCTATTATGCTATGCTGCACTGCTCAAAAATTCACCTATTATGCTTAAATTAATGCTCAATATTTACCTATTATGCTCGATTATGCTCAATGTTCATGCCTTAGTTCATATGCTTTGCTATTAGTTTAACACTGAAAGAAAAAAAAATGAGTGGCTGGAACACAAATAATAAATTCTTGCTGCATGTAAGAGAAAAGATCGATATACTCTAATAGAACAGTCAATTTGATGATTGTTCTATTAGAGTTACTGATTGCTCTATTAGAGTATATTGATCTTATTTTGCAATTGTCATTTTTCCAGCAAGAATTTATACTATCGTACAAATATTTAACCTATTATGCTGGCATTATGCTCAATGCTTTTAGGTACCTATTATGCTCAAAATTATGCCAGCATAATCGGCGGGTCCCTAGCTAGCATCAACGAAGTCAATAGACGAAAAATGCCACACACTCAACAGTTTATCAAATTCTGAAAAGTATTCCTATATTTTTAAGCACAATCCACCACCATGAGTTCTACCTTCTATTTTCTCACATGGATGCAATCGCAAATTTAAAATAGCTTGGATGAACAAGTACCCATGGTTACGGTATAGTACAAAATTAGATGGTGTGTTTTGTGGTCCTTTTGCTATACTCCTGTCATCAAATAGTCGACATGACAAAGGAATTCTTGTAAATAAACCATTTAACAATTGGGTCAAAATCAGTGATACTCTCACAAAGCACTCCCATCTTGTTTACCATCGTGACTGTATGCAGGCTGCTGATGCTCTGAAGGATTCCATTGTCAATCCAACATCATGTCGAACTGACATTATCAGTGACACTCGGCTTCAAACTTGCATAATTCAGAATAAACATATTCTCCAACAAATTGTCCGTGCTGTCCTTTTTTTGAGAAAGCAAGGCTTGGCATTTCGCGGGGACAAAGAAGACATAAACTCATCAAAAAATCCCGGGAATTTTTTGGCGCTATTGAAAGACTACGCGAAGCATGATGAAATACTAAAGGCTCATTTGCAACATCCACAAGCTAGAAATGCAACGTACATATCCCCAAGATCACAAAATGATATCATTGGTGTTATAGGGATTGATATAATACAGGCCAACATTATTGAAGAAGTTAAAAAAGCTGAATTTTATTCTGTGCTTGCTGATGAAGTGTCTTCTCACAATACAGAACACCTACCAATTTGTGTTAGGTTTGTTGATGGCAATTTTGAAATCAGGGAGGATTTTATAGGTTATGCAAAATTAGAGAGGGTTAGAGCACAAGATATTGCAAATGCGATCAAAGGAATGCTGTTGGGGGCTGGACTTTCACTGAATGAACTGCGAGGTCAAGGTTATGATGGAGCATCAACTATGGCCGGAGAACGATCAGGTGTTCAAAAAAAATCTGAGAAATTCAGAGCAAAGCTTTATATACTCATTGTGCTGGTCATTCACTGAATCTTGAAATCATAAATTCTTGCTCTGTTTCGCCAATACAAAACTGCATTGGCCAAGTAAAGGGAATTACAATATGGATCAAGTCTTCTCCCAAGCGAGAAGAGCTCTTGAAAGCAGTATATCATAAAGGAATTCAGTGTGGGGCTGTTCAGTCACGTTTTCCACTGCTGAATGTCTGTATAACTCGCTGGGTAGAGAATATTGATGGCTGGGAGAGATTTGCTTTAAGTCACCCTTTCTTGCTTCACATGTGTGAGGTCATTATATACGGTGATGACAATTTTGAATTGTTTAATGACAATTGGGCTGCTGATGATAAAAGAAATGCCATGGCTTACCTTAAGATCTTGGAATCGTTTGAATTTATTTTTTGCTTGGTAGCATTGCAATGTTCCCTTTACTACTTGAAAGAAGTAGCAGTAAAGCTTCAAGGGAAAAATCAAGATATTGTATCTGGAGTTGCACACGTTGAAGAAGTATCCAGAAACCTAAACTCTTTGAGAGAAAAAGCAGATGAGTATACTCATAGAATATTCGAGCACAGTAGCAGAATTGCAGCAAAATCAAACATTGCCATAACTATGCCACGAGTAAGTCAAAGACAAAGTCACCGAGCAAATACACAGTTTACTTCCATAGAGGATTACTTCAAAAATGTAGTGATCATTCCCTTCCTCGATCATCTAATCAGTAATCTGTCATATAGGTTTGACGCACATATGAAACAGGCAGCTGGAATTCAGAGATTGATTCCTACCAATATTACAGAAGAGTTAGCCACCTGCAATATCAGAGAAGCTGTCAATTTTTATAAGGATGACTTGCAAAATCCTGATGTTATAGATGAAGAGTTACATCGCTGGAAATTGAAATGGCTTGCTATGTCTTTTGCAGACAGACCTCAAACTCTTTCAAGTACACTAAAAGAATCTGGCAGCTTTCCGAACATATTTACCTTGCTAAAACTTTTTGCAATGTTGCCATTAACATCGTGTTCATGTGAACGTTCTGCCTCTGCTCTCTGCAGATTAAACAACTACATGCGATGCTCTCAAACTGAACAAAGATTGACTTCACTGGCATTGATACATAGCAATTACGATGTCAAGATTGATGTAGATACTGTTTGCAAGAAGTTCATAGAGAAACACCCTCGAAGGATTGAACATGTTAACATGTTATTTAGCAATACAGATTAGCAAGAGTGTATCTAGCTATATAGCATGGTATGTCTTATTATAACTACGTAAGTACTAGCTAGCTAGCTATATGAAGTTTTGTACATTATATTACAGACAGTTGTTATCATCTGCTAAATAGGTACGTATAGTAGTTATAATGTGCGTTGTGGCCACTTTGCTTTGGTGTGGTGATATACTTATAATATGTGCCATTGTTTGCAGAAACCTTCATTTAGGCATATTTTTAATGTTAAAATATCACAGGTTTGTCAGCGTCTGGGGGCTGCATCCCCAGACCCCCGCATCTAGGATCGCCTACTAGGTCAAACTAGAACCCCCCTTTTAAATTCTCTGCGTACGGGCCTGAACAATATTATGATATTATAAAAATGTCACATACAATTATCAGTGGCTAATCCATAGGGGTCAAATGGGTCACATGGCCACATGTCCCATTTCAAATATAAACACAATTTTATACAAGATCAAGATACTCTAGTAGAACAATTAATAGAACAGTCACCACAACACTATAAGAATCCTACACAGTTTTTACTATGTACTAAAACTTGTAACTGTAGCCCCATGGGCATGCACACTGAGCCTAGCCTGAGTCTATTTGCTATTGATTTCTTACATATCATGTTCAACTTTTATGTGATTTAGATGTTACTAAGCTTTAGTTATTTGCGCATAAAACCAAACATTTCAATCTTGAAATGTATAAAACTATTACCTTTAGCTTCTGAGGAGGCCAGACCCCTGCTCCATACTATGCCTACTAGCATGGTGCTCTCCTTGCTAAAGACTGGACAAGCTTCTGCAGAATCCAGATGTAAACATGATTATTTTAACAACAAAATGTGGTTGTCTCAGTACAAAACTATTGGAGAAATCACATGTTCACCATTTTTATATATGATACTGAGATTCAGTTTAACATTACTAACAATAGTGGGAGCATTTAATTGTTGAGGAAATAGTAATAATAAACCAATAAAGGAGGTTGAATGAGAACTCTGTTTATTAATTACCAAATTCATCAAACTTTACCACTTTACAGTATACTGACAACTAACCTTTTCCTGACAATTGACGTCTGCTCCATATTCATGTAGAATCCTGATTGCATCAAGACAATTGGCACTTGCAGCATAATGAAGGGGGGTCCAGTTATCCTATTAATGAAAAGAGACAACATGCAACAGTAATATGGCACATCAACATACTACACAATATTATTATTACCATTTTAAAACATCTTGTGAAAATACCCAAACATCATTGTATACTTTATCATTTACCATATTTAGCCATAATTTTATGGAGGTATTATGTACAAGAATTTCTTAATGATGGTTGAAAGATACAGTTAACATTCATTATAATAGAACTGAAATTGATCAGTATTTAATAGTGGTGGTTTCTTTTACTATAATCCATTATAGTCACATTAGTGATACAAGGAGTAGAGAGGATACTAAATGTGTAGCTACTTCTATCAAGTAAGTATTGTAAGGTGATCATGTGATCTTGTTAACATCACTTGTATTGGTATGGAGAATAGTTACTTATGTGTTTATCACTGACTATTAATTGTAAATCAAGAAAGTGATAACCTGAATAACAAAACCTACTATACTGTAGCTAGTAGCAAAGTGTGGAACTTTTGCATACACAATATTAAAGCACAAATATGTCTGAAGAATTTCCAGAATAGTGTGAGTTCCCATTTATCGGCATCATTTGCAATGAAATATGAAGTTGTGGTTTGAACTATTCACTAGAGCAGTCTTCAGTCTATTCGTGCACCGAATTTTAATTATCACCCATGCATGTTACAAGTGTAATCGTATACTTCTCATGACTGACCAATTATCAGTAGACTGTGCAATTTCATGAGTAATAATATGTCTCTACTGCCTCATTAGTTCTTTGTGAAAATTTTGTGGGATATACAGTCCTTGGATTTCACAGAAGATAAGGCCAGCCATTCAAGAGATAAGAAGGCTAGAGGAAAAAGCATAGTGGTTTCCAATACAAGATTACTTTTGTGCAACATCATGGTTAACCTGCATAGCTTTTTAGGATCAATAATCACTGAATGAAAATGATTGTAAGAAATGTTTTAAAGGGTATGATAGCCCACAGTATTACTGGGTAGCTTCTATAAACACTGTAGTCCGCATAATTTATAGGTGCTGATAATTGGTATCTGTTGATAATTGGTGACTTGCTCTAATAGGTGCTAAAAATCAGAAATAATTCTGAACGATTTTCAGAAATAATTTTACTTGCAGTGTGATATAAAAATCTCTTGGAAACACTTTTCAAATGATGCTACCATAAATTGTATTAAGAGATTGAGATACTCTTACAGAGAATTCACCTATACCCCAATAAGGCAGTCAACCAAAAATATTATTACAGTGTCTTGATATTTTAAGCTAGTCGCTAGTAATGGCCTCTACAGTTGCAAAAGAAACCAGATTTATTCACTTGCATTTGTAGAATCACTCCAGGAAATTTTGGGAATAATTTTTGGGGATAAAATAGGTGAAGAAATAGCTAGAAACAATTAAGATTTAAAAGCACATTCTATGGGTCCTTAATACAGAGTATAGTGTAGATCAGTTGATACTGTAAACGACAAAAGTATGGTGAGTTATAGCAAGAGTTCATAATATAAAAAAGAGAGGAGAGTGTCCTACTGCAGTATAGCCTGTACAAACACGAATCTCAAAGTTATGATGCAATACCTATAGTCACACACAATGTGTTAGTTGGTCAGGTCTCTACTCAGCATTAAGTTTCAATCACTGTTGTAGTTATGGCTTCAATAAGCAGTTTACTGATGACATTGTCAACACTCCTTAACACTGTATGTGTTGACATGATATCCTAAAGAAATCAAAGTTTACTGTATTACTTCGCGATACGTGTTTGTACAGGCTATACTGAAGTAGGACACTCTCCTCTCTTTTTATATTATGAACTCTTGGTAATAGTGAATTCCCTTATAGTTATTACATTTGTTATGTGTAATATTTGATAATATTATAGTCCAGAGTTTTCTTTAGCAAAATAAAATTGAGCAGTATAAACCTTAAATTTTTCTAGCTGCCAGGATCAACGTTATTTTGTAGATTTCATCCTTTCATCACATAGAGCAAAATCACAGTAGATCAGGGGAGATCTTGTATACTATGTCTATGATTGATTTCTACTAAAATTTAAAGTAAAAGTGACATGATTTAGTTCATTCAGAATAATTTAAATAGTAGAGAGTGGACACAAGCCTAAAATGCTGTAAGAGATTCCAAATCCCATGAAATTTTGGCCAAAATTCCAGATTTCAAGCCAAGATTCCAGATTCCAAGCCAAGATTCCAGATTCCAAGCCAAGCTCTGGATTCCAGATATTTAGCTATAAAATGCTCAATAATATGACTGCAGAACGTTTATAATCAGTTCCGAGAAGACTACTTCTTTAGTCCATACAGTAACAAGCTGCTATATATAGTGCTTACAAACTGTGACAATAAGTCACTCTCTAGAGTTCCTATGGATACATAGCTAATATACATGAAATTGACAAGGGAAAAACATCCTGACCACCTACAGCTAAGTGTTCAAGCATCAATCAGATGGCTTCAGGTTTGAGGTTGCCCACAGATTTTTCCTCCTTTCTCCACCTTTTCAAACATACTTTATATAACAACGTATAAACAGGCTGTAGGACCAGGTGTCTTACAGACCTTCAGCACTTGTGCTGTAAAGCCTTAATAGATTAATAAAATGTAATTTGAAGTTGTAATTTAAGACTATAGTGACTGTGTATGCTTGGTTGATCTGAAATTAATTGTTTCTCTACAAACATTTCCATTTTTTACACATGCAAAATCAGCCTCCATGTAAGCTGAGATATCAGCAATAGTCGAGGCAAAAGCTTCTTCTTTCAAATCCTGATGCAAGAAACATTATTTTATTGACTAATAACATTTCACTACATATACTAGTAGTTGTCTTGTGTTATTTTTGGCAGATTATTGTACTCTCTTGCGAGCTCTTGACACAACTATATATCAATAAAGTAGCTTGCCTTGGACTATCGCTACCACACCCTTGTACTCGCTTGTACTACACTTAATCCTCTCTTGAATCCTCCCTTGAATCTGATACCTCAAAGTAAACCAAGCTCGAAGTAAACAGCCTGTGTCGCGAACGAAGAACGGATGAATTGCAACCGCTAATCATTTCTCTCAAGTGATTTTATGATTTGAAAAGACATATTTATACAACAAATATTGTGACGTAATTTCCTTTATTATGTAATAATATAATATGATGTAATAATAATAATGATAAAATCATTCAGTTCATGACACTCCCAGGGGAGACACAAAAGAAGACTCCAGTAATTTCATCATCATCACGTAATAGTCTAGATATTCTGTTTCTTGCTTCAACAGCTGCAGCTCTCTTTATTGGCGTTGATGAATCTTCTACGTTACTGTCAGATAATTCTTCCTTGTCTTCCTTGTTAGGGGTGATTGATTTAATTTCAAGGGGATATAAATAATTAATCGATCTTTCTAAAATGTTCTTGTTGGGTAACTTGACTATTGCTGCTCGAATTTGAGAGTCTCTGCCTCGAATCAACTCAGTTACTTTAACCAACTTCCACATCTTGCGTGGAAGGTCATCGTCTCTTAGAATTACAATCTCTCCAATTTCTGGTGTTCTACGTACTTGACTTTTTGGACCTCTATGTTCAAGTGGAAGTGTTTCTCTTAAGGTAAGCAAGTAACCTTTCCTCCATTCTCTCCAAAACAATTGTAATTGCTTCTGGTTTCTTCTCCAATACTGTAACAAACTTTGTGCAGAATCCAATGTTGGAATATATTCAGTATCATCATATTTGTCTTCAATAGCAAAGGGTGTCCCCTCTTTCTGTAAATGATACTTCAATGTAGCAGCAAGTAGAAATGGGCTACAGGTTAGTCCAAATGGTACTCTACAGAAACGATACACAATTAAATTGTCATCGTTAACAGGTCTATCTAAATGTTTCAGCCACAAAAAACATGTAACATCACGCTCAAATTCTTGTATACCAATCTGCAAAAATGCCTTTTCTATGTCCGCAAGAATGACAATCCAATGTAATCTGAATCTTATTAGTAACCCAATCAAGTCAGGTAGTATAGTGGGACCTCGGTGTAAACATTCATTTAAGCTGCTTGAATTTCTCTGAACCTTGGCTGACGCATCATAAACAATGCGAACTTTTGTGGTAGCTTTTGATGGCGTCAGGACTGGGTGGTGGGGCAAGTAATGGCTCCTTGTACCACTTGAGGTGAAATTATCAGCTGTCTCTATAATTCTTTTGTGTACTTGTCGGTTGATTATGTTGCTATATTTCAGTAGGAGCTCTGGGTCATGCTGAAGACGATTGACCAATGACTTCAACCGCTTTAACGCCAACATATAGTTGGTATCCAAACAGAATTGTTGTTGTTTCCATCGCCACACAACTTGGTATCTTCCATCACTAAACTTAATATTCTCACAAAACTTATGAAGAGTCTCATCATCGTTATCTGGAGTTAAGGGATCCCTGATTCCAATAATCTCCAAAGACCATAAACTCTCTAAGCATGGTTTACTCACAACTGAAGAATCAGACAAACAACACAACTCAGATAAACCACAACACGATTCTGCTAAATGTTTATCAATATCAAAGGTCACAAACATTATATGTACAGTACTGGCAGAACAATCAGTACTATGACACCTTCCTGTAATAATATATCCAAGTTTTGAAGACAACATGAACATACCTGAGGGTAAAGTTACCTTATCACTGCCAATTATACCCCAGAAAAAATCAGCCCCAATTAAGATATCTACGGAGGTAGTCTCTGTTACATTTGGGATTGTATCAGCCAACTGGTACTGGGGTATTAACTTCAAAAACTCCACATCTTTCTGTAATAACGGACTTCTGTGGATAGATCCGGTGATCCGACTAAGGACATTGGCTGACAACGACAAGCATGATCCATCCTTAGCTTTCATCTTGAAATTCACAACATGAGTATCAATCTCTCTCGTCTTCTCAGCACCAAATGTGGAAACTGAAAGGTGTTCTCTCTGATAGAACTGTAATTTCAATTGTCGTGTGCCAACTTGGTTGTCATAAGAGTTCTTTGACTGGCACTGTCTAGAAGTACACGGGCATTAATTAAAGTCTGAACATCAGAACTAAAAATGGGAACAACCGCAGTTTGCAAGAGAACTCTTTCACCCGACGCCAAAAAACTCTCCGTGGCATAAGTTAAATGATCATCTTTCAGTTGTACTTCCTCAGACAATCTACTATCAGGTGGTAAAGAGGTGACGCCATTAGAGTCAGTGCTACAAAAGGCCTCAGCATTATCATTATTAGAAATCTTCTCTGGAAATTTGACAGGACACAAACATCTGTTATGGTAACCTTGTTTCCCACAGTGATCACAACGTTTCTTTAGACTAGGGCAATTTTTTAAATAATGACCAGTTTTTAAACAAACAAAACAACGCCCTTGTTCAGTCAATCTTTTCTTTCTATCTGTTAAGCTTACATACTCATTACATTGATCATTGTAATGGCTGCCAGAACAAAAGATACATGGCCTCATAACCCTTCTTCCATTGACACTACTAAAAACCTCCGCAGAGTTAACTTGAGGTTGGCGACCCTTTCCATTATAAACAGGTGGTAATTGACCCGGAAAACAACCTGTGTTATGTGTTTGACTTGTAAACTGACCTTGACCCTTTCCATTATAAACAGGTGGCAATTGACCAGAGTAACGATAAACGTTCTCCTGAATTCTGATATAATGTAAAATAGCTGTCCTTAGGTCTTCCATATTCCACCCTTTGGTGGGTTGTTTGGATTCTTCTAATTTAACAATAACCTCAGATGGAAATTTAGAAAGAACCAACTGTATTAATATTCTCTGGTTGTTAATAGCTTCTCCTTGGGCTTCTAATTGTCTTAAAACCTTTTCTATAGATTGATAAGTTTGGCAAACTTCTGTAAATTCGTTACACGACTTTGGGAGGCTCTGCAATTCATATAATGACTCTATTATTACTTCCTCCCGACCAAATCGTTCTTTCAACAAAGCCACTGCATCGTCATAATTATCATCACATATTGAAATGCCTGAAATGGCTGCTGCTGTAGCACCCTTTAACACACTTTTTAAATATTTAAACTTACAAGCCTTTGAAATATTTTGCTCATCTACACACGTTTTGAACATATCCCAGAACTCAGTCCATTGTTGTACATTCCTTCAAAATTCGGCAGCGTATTTTGGGTAAATTGACCTTAACAACACTGGTCAAATTTTGACTGCGACTTGAGAGATTTGAGTGGGTATTTACCAAGGACGAATCGAAAGCAGGTTGGTGAAGCCTTTCCTTTTGCTCGTGGAGTTCCTTTTGTTCATACCTTCGCTTAACGCGTTTAAGTCTCCCTTTTAAACGAGCTATAACCTCACCCGCTGCTATCAGAGCCTCTACATATCCCTCTGGACCTTCTGTGGCTCGTGCGTGCTCTTCTTCTTCGGTGACCTTTCGTTCACCTTTCACTTCTTTCAGCAGCGTTTCCCACTCTCGGTTGAATTTCTCTAAAATTAAACATTGTTACTTATACGTTCAATATACTCTTCTACTGTTGCTTCTTCGTCTTCTATCGCTTCTTCGTTTATCGGCGACCCCATAAACTTCTCGACATCCTTGAAGTAGTCGAATAGCCTCTTCTTTGTCGGTGCAAGTAGTTTCCTTATCGGTCCAGACATCCCTCAGTAGCTGGACGAGGAAGGTCCTGCTCACTGCGCCACGTGTCGCGAACGAAGAAGAACGGACGAATTGCAACCGCTAATTATTTCTCTCAAGTGATTTTATGATTTGAAAAGACATATTTATACAACAAATATTGTGACGTAATTTCCTTTATTATGTAATAATATAATATGATGTAATAATAATAATGATAAAATCATTCAGTTCATGACAGCTTGGAAAGCAGCTTAAATATCTCAGACAGCAGCCTAGACATCTCAGACATTATGTTTCTGATAAAGTGTTTAAAATTGCCAAACCAATTCCTTCAATATTAATAACTTTATTAGTTTTACATCAGGAAATACATGTCTAGGGACAAGTAACAAATTACAACATATTAGAAACCCCACTAGTGTACTAACTAGCAACTTTTACTTCAATCGACTGCCACGGATCTGGAATGCACTACCCATCATCAATTGTGATCTTAGTATAACAACAATAAAGAAAAAAACTTACTACCTATGGAATTTATTTTGAAACTAATTTTGATTCTAATAATGCATGTACATATTCATTTTTATGTCCCTGTAGCCATTGTAACAAGTCCCCCAATTACAGTGGCGTAACTAAACCCGGGCCTACCCGGGCCCAGGCTTGGGTGTCAGCAATCAAGTCACGCCCACGGAATTAGCAATAGAGTAGTAGAAAAGACTATTTCACCGAATAATTGATCAAGACCTTGACAACAGCACACTTTTTTGGCTGCAAAACAGCTATATTACCTTTTGTTATTGTGAAATCACTTCAAACAGCCAGGTTATCGGTATAAGCGCCTCTAAAAATAATTATACTTTGATAATTCAGCTACTTTAATAGCTTTACTTGTGAATACGACTTCAACTTATTGCACTGGGCCCTGGTGTCGGTACAAGTCTAGTTACGCCACTTCCCCCAAACCACCTAATTTTGAAGCATTGTAGCCCTTGTAATAACAATCACTTCTGTAATATACATAATTTTTTCCTAACCAATCACTATATAACTATAACTAATCAATTGTAATTATTTTAGCTACTGGCACAGGTTGCCAGTGGACCCTCAGCATACCTGTAACCACTAATCTGTTGTAACTATGTATCATTGTAATTCTGTATGCTGTAAAGTCAAATAAATAAAACTAAAATAAATAAACACTCGGAACTCTGCCAGCGAGATATTGGCTTGCAGATTTAGTGTACAGGGCGTGCATGCATTATCACAATTATCCATGTTTCCTGAATTACGCAAATTCAATATTCCAGATTCTAAGGCAAGATTCCAGATTCCAAGGCAATTCCATGTGGAATTTCGAGGAATTCTAATGAATTGTATGGGATTCCAGCTCGTGTCGGACCCCTCATGAATAATTCAGCACATTTAGAAGTCCACAGGGATGAATATTACATTTCACATTCACGTCACGTTTCAGCTACATGTTTATGACTCACTGTATTCACAGGCTTTAGCCTTCTCACAGGTTCCTAGTGGAGTAGCATTTACAGATAAAATCATTGCTGGCGAGAGGTCAATGTTTAAGTACAGGTCAAATGTAGAGAAAATTTCAGATCCTGGTTGTTGTGGCTCCTTTGGCACGTGCCTAGACTGCATGTTGTTGAGGATCAAGTCACTACTGTGTCTGGGATTTTTTTCTGCTTTCTTCAACATTATAGTTACATGTTTATGACTCACTGTATTCACAGACTTTAACCTTCTCACAGGTCCCTAGTGGGATAGCATTCACAGGCAAAATACAGGAACTTGTCTAATGCAAATTATATGACTTTGAATCCTGCCATTTCTAGTGTACTTGTTGAAAAGATTCATAACTGAAAGCACTGCCGCGAGTGCTATATGGGAATTATAGCATGAAAAGAGTGGGCAAGAGACAAATATAACATAAGGCAAAGCCAAGTGTTATATTTCGTCTTGAGACCACTCTTTGAGTGCCTGTACAGTATGAGTGAAAGGCAGTGCTTTATCTGATATAGGGAACTGTCAACTTGAGGCACAC
Organism: Dysidea avara; assembly: GCF_963678975.1. Classification (NCBI taxonomy): domain Eukaryota; kingdom Metazoa; phylum Porifera; class Demospongiae; order Dictyoceratida; family Dysideidae; genus Dysidea; species Dysidea avara. The sequence goes on from NC_089277.1 coordinate 2,212,074, forward strand.
ACAAGACACATGAAACAATTGAAGGGGTCAGTGGAAAAAGGGGGTAACCCACATGTGAAAAATAAAACAGGTGTATAGTGGGCATTAAATAGATTTTTCTGACATTCATGAATTGCTGTAGACTAATGTAAATTTAAATTTGATTGTGACTTGAACTTTTTAAGTCAAGTTGTTAAATTTTGTGGAAACATTATTAACATGCCTAACCAAGCAATTTTGTTTTTACAAAATGGTAAATCTCAAAATGTCCCTTTTTCCACTGACCCCTTCAATTAGAAACTCATGGAGTAGTGTTATCATTGGTAGAATAGGCACTGTCAGAGCTCTCAACTGGTGGAAATCACTTTGAGTGAGAACATAAGTGAGATTGGTATGAAAATGAGTGAGATTAGGTAGAGCACAGGAGACTTGCCTGCAGTGTGTAAATCACACTCCTAAATGCAAAGAATTTTTCCTCTAGGGGGTCTGGAGTATGAGAAAAGTTTGCAACTCAAGACATTCTCAGATGTTTTTTTGATCAAAAATTCATGATTTTGCGGATAAAAATCATACAGCTTTTAATCACATACAGAAAGAGATTATATTGCATAATGTATAGCTACATAGCTATTATATAATTCATTGTTCGCTGCTGCGTGCCCTGTTATATTCTGATGTTGCTTTCTTTACAGATTTGAGCACCACTTCTGCAGGACTGCATTTATGACAAGGCTTTGTTTTGATTATAACAGATAATGACGTGAATACATAGCATAACTATACAGCATGGAAATGACTTAGTGTATAATAATTGCATGTTAAAAAATAAATGTGAAATTAGTTAATTAGTTAGCTATAAAGCGTGTGCATTGAGTTCAATAATGGCAATGGGAGCTTTCTGTCTACATGGCTTCTATTGATGGTTGGTGGCAGAACAATCCTAACATATGTGAATATAATTACACTCATGAATACAAGCTGCAATCATATGCTGCAATATAATTAAGCACACCCTTATGAGTGATCACGTGATGCTAAGTAACGGCTGCTTTGGTTCAAGATTCATCTTGACATTCATGCTGTGAGTCAAAGAGATCAATACATGAGTTTAAAGGTGTTGTGAGTGAGAGAGTGAGATTTTGCTTCAAAGTGTTAAACTCACGCAGAAAGTGTGAGAGTTGAGAGCTCTGATTGTGCCTGTGTTTCACTGTATTGTGTCTTCATTAGTCATTTTGTGAGTCTAATCTGTCTACTCAATACTAAAAGTTTTCGATTATGGTACTTTAATAAGCATAATCGTATTTTCATGATACTCCTAGAACTCATCTGTTTATTTGAACAAAACATAGTAAGAACATTCACTGCTGCTGACCACAAACAACCATCATCGAAATCTTCAAGTGTGTCTATAAATAAAATCCAGTGGTTTTACTCTTGCTGGTTGAGTTGACTGGCTAGCCAGTGCAGTCAGGCTATCAGGCTTGGTTGATTGGTTGTACTGGCCAGAACGAGTGATGATTACTCACTCAAAGTAGGCTATCAGCCTGCAAAATAGACCTGGCAGTTCTATAACTACCAGATATAGAACACTTGTGCTCGTATGGCAAATATAGAACACTTTTTTTTGCCTTGATCCTCCCATGCAAAGTTCTTTATATATATATATATATAATATTATGAAGCATGTTTGTAGGTAAAGAGAGAAGAGGAATTCTATGACATTGCTCAGAGTTCAAGGAGACTTTGTCACTATGACAATTATTATTGTAAATAGTCAGGTAACTAAGAACTTATTACTAGCCAATAAAGCAAAAAAAATCATTCGCTTTTTGATAAAAGCACCAAACTTGGTACAATATGGCTTAATTCATACTATTTCATATTAGATATGATGCCATTAAAATTGCCTGTCATATGACATTCAAGTAATCTGACAAAGTAAAATCAATATGGATATGTATTGGGGAAGCCATAAAAGTACACAATAGTGAATATACTGAAACTTTGCATGTGAATAGATGAATAAGGGAAGTCATATCCAAAAGTTGATCAAGGGAGATACCCATCCAGGTCATTAGCTTACCATGTTAAAAAGCACGGAGGGTCATTGTATATGAAGCCATAAATGTTCAATATATTTTTTTCTATTGGATTGTGCCTGTACTTTTAACACTGAAATATTGACGCCATTAGAAAAATTTAAAAACAGTTTATTTTACCACATTTTGAAAAATTTTCTGATTGCACCTGTAAATTTGGAATACATACATGCAATATAAACAAAAATAAATGTTATGGATGCACTTATATGGTTTCTGGGTCAGCTAGAAATGGGCTTATAACCTAGTTTAAAAGTTTCAAAACATGTCCTAAGGCAATGGTTTCGATGTAGCACTGTAATGATTTAGTATACCTTATTCAACTTTCACAGAAAATTTAGTGCTTTTATCACAAAGTGAACGATTTCATCAAAATGTGTTGCATAGCCGCTCTACTGATTGGATAATTATACTTGAAAAGAAATCACCTTATCCCACTAAATCGTATCTGTAATAATATATGGTATTAGGTTGCTTTAAAATTGGATACAACTTCCTGTAAAGTTTTTAATTTGACCAATTTTTTATGAGCAATTCAATACTGCACATTTAATAGCAGTGGCACTTCTAGACCTGACCTACAGGGAGGCCAAGTAGGGAACAGCATGACTATTGTTGTATGACTGTAATATAAAGGGGAATCTGTCTGGGGGTGCAATCCCCAGAAGCTGCACAATTTGTGCAATTTGAAGGCTTGAAAACAGCCTAAAACGTATGCTAAAACATGAAAAATGCTAATAATAACAATGCCAATCTATACTGCAAATTTTCCTAAGATTTTTAAAAGTTGTTTTTCAGCAGGGGGGGTTGGCCTCCCCCAGCCCCCCTTAGAATCACCTATGTTTAATAGTCCACTGAGATGAATACCAGAACTTGTCTAATGGATATTATAGTGGTTTGAATTTTGTCATTTCTAATGTATTTATACTTGCTATAAAGATCTATAATGTGATCGGATTTGTGAAAAGGGGTCTTCCACACACATTCACTTTACAAACTTTGGCAATTCATAACTTCAAATTGGAAATATTTTTGCCTTGAAATTTGGACAGTGGTGAGTACCGACATAGGTTAATAAATGGAGAAAATTTCATATTTGTATCTTTCTTGAACACAAAATTATGGTGTCTCAAGTTCATAGAATTGGACGTGATTGGAAGACCACTTTTCAAAAATCCAGTCCCACGATAATAGTGAAACTAATACACTGGCCCTTACTGTATACTGCAAAGATCTGTGTAGCTAGGCAATATTTTACTCGTCATCTACTTACTTCTAACTACATAATAATTATATACAAAAGAATGTTTACAGCTAGAGTAATGCTGAATATCATGTGTTATCAAGGCAACAAAATTTTGTGGTGTAAATAATTTCCTGGTCTTGCAATTATTCCATGACATATCAAAATTATTATTGAAGCATGCCAGAATGATTAAACTGATTTGCTCAGTTAAAATATTTAGGCAGGATTATTGGGTGGGCCAAGGCCCACCTGGCCCACTGTGCTGAGCCGGCCTTGATCCCAAAGCTTATGACACCAGCAGACCTCTAGCAGTATTTGTAATTAGCTACGTAAATCTACTATAGCCACAACCTATTACAACTGATTCTTATTGGCGTCTGCAAATTACTGTCCTATTATTGGTACAACTCCACACAACAAGTAAATTATCAGGGGTGTGTCCAGGGGAACTTTTGTGGTTTCTAAAAAAACTGGTCAAGCAAGATTGAGGTAGATACCCCAATAGAGCAGTCACCCTAATAGAGCAAGCACTGTAATAAAACAGTTAAGCATTTTTCATTCAACAAACTGCTGAATTTGTTCTCAAATTCACTTAAGAGGATTTAAATTTCCTTACCGTACCTCCTAAATTGACATGTTTTACAGGCTAGTGTGCCTACACAGTAAGGTAGAGATATAACAAAAATTGATCGGTGATTCGAACAGTTGTTGATTTGACCATTTCTACTGTATCAGTAATTGCTACATATGCTTTGAGAGCTGATATTTCTACCAACAGTTTTCATGGCAAGTATTAGCACCATTATAGAGCCTTCTTGCTCACTACACAGTGTTGGGAGTAACGTGTTATGTAATATTATTACTTTTGTAGTAACTAAGTAATATAATGCAATACGCTATAGAAACTGGTAATATAACTCAAGTTACTTTACTTACAAATGTAACCTGTTTCCTAAGTAATGAAGTTACTGTAACGAGTCTAATATTACGTATTATTATTACTAAAAGTAACAAAATTACTAATCTCGTTAGTAATCCACTGGGTAACGCCTAGCCACGAAGCCTACTGAATGAAGCTTATTCACCAGCTTTTTACTTATAACCAAGAAGTACAGATTGTCCAACAACGCTATCATGTCACATCATAAGGTGGTAGTTGCACATGTGATAATTTAAGGCTGTGGGCACAAAAGTAATATAATATGTAATATTATTACAGTTACTTTATTTTATGGGTAATATGTAACTGTAACTAAATAGTTCAGTTGCAAGTAATATGTAATATGTAACTAGTTACTTTTTAAAATGTAACTTGCCCAACACTGTCACTACATACACACAGAAAGCCTCTCTATTACCTGTGCTGTAAAGTGCAGCATTACGAAGAATTATAATTATACTGAATGCATGTGTATAATTACTGTTGTTTTCATAAAATTCTTACTGACTTTTCTGAAATAGTAGCTGTTACACTTTAAGAATAAAGAATTGCACCACTAGGATAAATTAAATAATCTGCTGTACCAGCCATCTTGATAATTCAGGAGTAATCTGGACAAGTCTATGTGGGAGACATTAATGTTTGTGGTACCTAATTGTTTGGGTAGTGTAATAGAGACCATACCACCATATAGGTAACCAGGTAGAGATATGCTTTGTAGCTAAAGTTAATGCACATCTTTTTTCTCCATACTAAAATACAATGTCAGAGCAGACTAATTGTAATATCAGTACACCTGTAGTTATAATTATCTAAACCAAAACAGCCAAGCTGTAAAAAAAGAGTGCGGCCCCCAAAGTGAAAAAAGATGTGAAATCCAAGGTGGTGGCCAAGAAATGGCTGTGATGGTAGGTTAATGGCAAAAATTTTAATTACGACATTTCAGGTGAATTTGGTGCCAAACACAAATTCACCTGAAATGTCGTAATTAAATTTTTTTGCCATTAACCTACCATCACAGCCATTTCTTGGCTGCCACCTTGGATTTCACATCTTTTTTCACTTGGGGGCCACACTCTTTTTTTACAGCTTGGCTGTTTTGGTTTAGATATCGCTTCTTTTTGTATTGCAAGTCACAAAGCTGGCCATATGGTTTTGATGCTGCTTCCTTTTAACTTGTAAGGAATTGTGGAAGAAAGGAAGTAATTGTATGTATAGCTTTTGTCTGATGAAATGTTTGTATATTTATCACTGAATGATGATTGTCACATACTATAGTTAATAAGGTGACTTCTTACATAACTGAACTGTAGCTGAAACTCTCGTTGTTTGTAGCTGAACTCTTTTCAGAGTGATTTGTTTCTAGCTGAACTCTCTACAGGATGATTTGTTTCTAGCTGAACTCTCTACAGGGTGATTTGTTTGCAGCTGAACTCTCTACATGGTGATTTCTTTGTAGCTGAACTCTCTACATGGTGATTTCTTTGTAGCTGAACTCTCTACAAGATGACTTGTTTAAGCTGAACTCTCTACAGGGTGGCTGAATTCTCTACAGGTGATTTGTTTGCAACTGAACTCTCTACAAGATGATTTGTTTCTAGCTGATCTCTCTATAGTGTAACTTGATTGTAGCTGAACTCTTTACAGGATGGTTTCTTTGTAGCTGATCTCTCTACAGGGTGACTTGTTTCTAGCTGATCTCTCTACAAGGTGACTTGTTTCTAGCTGATCTCTGGATGACTTATTTCTAGTTGATCTCTCTACACGGTAACTTGTTTCTAGCTGAACTCTCTATAGGGATTTCTGTTTGTGATTGAACTCTCTACAGGATGGTTTCTTTGTAGCTGATCTCTCTACACAGTGACTTGTTTCTAGTTGAACTCTCTAGAAGGTTATTTGTTTGTAGTTAAACTCTCTGCAAGATGGTTTCTTTGTAGCTGATATTTCTATAGGGTGACTTGTTTCCAGCTGATCTCTCCACAGGATGACTTATTTCTAGCTGATCTCTCTACAGGATGAATTGCTTCTAGCTGATCTCTGGATGACTTGTTTATAGCTGATCTCTCTACACAGTGACTTGTTTCTAGCTGAACTTTCTATAGGGTATATATTCTGTTTGCAATTGAACTCTCTACAGGATGGTTTCTTTGTAGCTGATCTCTCTACAAGGTGACTTGTTTCTAGCTGATCTCTCTACAGTGGCGGATCTAGGAATTTATAAAGGGGGTTTCCAGTTTAGAAGGTGGAAATATATATTGACATGAGATACACAAAAGTTTGCACTACATCGTCTGGTTTGGTAAGGTGAGACCAAAAAAAAAAAAAAAAAAAAAAGGTCACAGCCTAGTAATGGTACATAAAATATATTAAATAACTTCCTACACACTACTTTAGTAGCTACTGTGACTGCTCTATTAGAGTATCTCGATCGAGACGCACGCCGCGATAATTAAAACATTTAATTGTTACGCAATCATTTTCAAAGGGGGTTTCCGTGGAAACCTTTGAAACCCCCCTAAATCCGCCACTGCTCTACAGGGTGACTTATTTCTAGCTGATCTCTGGATGACTTGTTTCTAGCTGATCTCTCTACACGGTGACTTGTTTCTAGTTGAACTCTCTATAGGGTTATCTGTTTGTAATTGAACTCTCTACAGGATGGTTTCCTTGTAGCTGCTCTCTCTATGGGGTGACTTGTTTCTAGCTAATCTCTCTACAGGGTGAGCTTGTTTCTGGCTGAACTCTCTACAGATGATTTGTTTGCAGCTGAACACTCTACATGGTGGTTTCTTTGTAGCTGAACTCTCTACAAGGTGATTTCTACTAGCTGATCTCTCTACAGGGTGATCTGTTCATAGCTGAACTTTCTACAGGGTGATTTGTTTACAGCTGAACTCTTTATATAATGGTTTCTTTGTAGTTGAGCTCTGTACAAGGTAACTTCTTCTAGCTGATCTCTCTATAGGGTGACTTGTTTGTAGCTGAACTATCTGCAGGGTGATTTGTTTGCAGTTGAACTCTCTACAAGGTGATCCTTCCAGCTGATCTCTCTACAGGATGACTTTTTCTAGCTGAACTCTCTACAGGGTGATATGTTTGCAGCTGAACTCTCTACAGGATGACTTTTTACAGGGTGAGCTCACCCTGTAGAGAGTTTCCAGCTGATCTCTCTACAGGATGACTTTTTCTAGCTACACTCTCTACAGGGTGATATGTTTGCAGCTGAACTCTCTACATGGTGGTTTCTTTGTAACTAAACTCTCTATAAGGTAATGTCTTGTAGCTGATCTCTCTACTGGATGACTAATTGTTTCTAACTGATCTCTATAAAGTTATAACATGTTTGTATAGCTGAACTCTTTACAGGGTGGTTTTTTGATTGGTTGCTGAACTCTCCAGCTACATGGTGACTTGTTTGTACTGCAGAGTGACTTGTTTGTAGCTGAACTCTCTACAGAGTGACTTACTTGTAGCTAAACATTGCATAAAGTAACTTGTTTGTAGCTGATCTAGATGAACTCTCTACTGGGTAGCTTTTTTTTGTAGCTGAACCTTTACGCAGTGACTTGTTTGTAGCTGAATTCTCTACAGAGTGACTTGTTGTCTCTACAAGGTGACTAGTTTATAGCTGAATTCTCTTCAGTGTGACTTATAATGTTCTGAATTTCTACAGCAACATATTTGTAGCTGAACTCTCTACAGGGTGACTTGGTTGTAGCTGAATTGTCTATAAGATTAACTGTTTGTAGCTGAACTCCCTACAGAATAATTTGCAATGTCATATAATTCTATAATCGAGTAAGTTATAAACGTAGCTGAATGCTCTATTAGGGTGACTGTTCTATTAGAGTATCTCGATCTCGCATATGCTACAAGTAGTTGGCTTTGAAATCATAACTCAGTGGTTTGTAATCCGATTCTTCTGTACTACTGCAAGGACTTTCTCTGATAATTATTCCAGCTACACACCGATTTTCAGCTAACTGCTCTAAGCGGTTTTCCTGGTAGGAGTGAAAACTAATAGTTTTTAATTCATAAAAATCAATCGCGTAATTGTGACACAGGTTGGGTTTTGTGTCATATCTCGATGGCCTTTAACTGGATTCCTTTCAAACCACAAAAAGGCACTCCTACGATAGTTACTCCATGTGCATAGCAATTTGCAGCTCATTCCTTCAAGCGGTTCACTCTGTGGGCATGACAGACCTTCGACCATATTTTACGCAAATAATCGGTCATAACTCCGTGAATGTTCACCGGATTCCTACCGAACTTGGTACTGAGATTCGCCTTAATGAGCCCTTTAAGTGAACCAAATTTTAGCCTGATTGGAGCATGCGTTCGTATTTTATGGCAGATTTTGCAAAGTGTGCGAAAAGAAGTAGAAGAAAAAAACGAAGAAAAACCCTCAAACTTTGGCCGCTCGTATCTCGGAAATGGCTGGAGCGATTTTCTTCAAATTTGGAATGTGGACTCCCCTACCTAGCCGACACTTCTGTAGCAACTTTGGTTTCAGTCGGATAAGGAATCACGGAGCTACAAAGGTGTGAAAATCGCGTTTACTTTCTTCCTGTAAATATACTCAGGGTGTGGCGCGCCGGCTTTTTGGGCTGCACGACATACTTGATCACGGTGTGGCGCGCCGGCTTCTTAGGCCGCACGACACACTATCGTGTGTCTTCTATATTCACTCGATTGTGTATACAAATCTACAAATATAGGGTCAGTATAATTGGTATGGGGTCTTTAAGGTATAGATAAATTGGGTATCAGTGCCACTAAAAATCGTTCTCTTCAGTTAAGTACAGTTGCAGGTCTTCCTTTCTATGCAGTGATATGTAGTTAGACCCTGGTATTACCAAAGGTCTGGATTGGATATCAGTTAACAATATTTCTGGAGCAACTAATGATTATGGCTAGTATATTAAAAATTATAAATTTAAAAATAAAGTAGAAATCCAAGCGATAAAAAGTAGTGAAACAAGAGAAGAACGATGGTAGTTATTACTCGAATTGGTGGCATGGGCATTATCAACCCCATCAAAATGTGTGCATTTGAGTTTTCTTCCTCCAATAAACTTACCAAGCCTTTACAATCCCTCCTATTACCTCAGCCTGGTACCTCCTCCATTGATATTCGAGGTGAACAATTTTCCATCAAAAAAGAAATTTATCACTTGAAATTCTCTGCAACTTCCTCCAACAAAGCAAGTTTATTAGATGGAGCCAGTTCTAGTTTGAAGAAAATCTATTGAATTGGCCTCTGAAAAGGAGCTTCGAACTGGCTAACTGTTCTACCATTGCAGGAACACAATTTCAGCCTACACAAAACTGCTTTTCATGATGCAGTTGCTCTCAGATATGGCTGGGATCCAGCCAGGCTCCCTCAACATTGTGCCTGTGGCACAAAGTTTTCTGTTGAACATTCTTTTACATGCCCCAAGGGTGGCTTTTCATCAATTCGCCATAATGAAATTTGGGATTTGACAGCTAGTTTACTTACAGAGGTCTGTCATGAGGTTGAAGTGGAGCCCCATTTACAACTAGTCACTGGTGAGCAGTTTATTTTAGCTTCTTCAAACACCGAAGATGGAGCTTGTCTTGACATTTCAGCAAATGGTTTTTGGGGTGGTCGCTGTGAGAAAACCTATATTGATGTAAAAGTTTTCAATCCTCACGCTCCAAGTAATCGAACCACCAATGCCAAGAGTATTTACAGAAAACATGAATTAAGTAAGAAATGTTTGTATGAAGTTCGTATCCATGAAGTTGAACACAGTTCCTTTACTCCTTTAAATTTTCTCAACCACAGGAGGAATGACTAATGAAGCAACAGTTTTTACAAGCGTCTTGCCTCTCTGCTATCTGATAAGTGGGACACAAATTAATTATGCAGCTGTAATGGGATGGGTGCGGTGCTGCCTGTCCTTCTCACTTATGAGGTCTGCAATCAGATGTTTATGGGGATCTAGGTAATGAAAGGCCGCTTTGGTCATTCGTTAAAAACAGTACCAATTGATCTTATCCAGGTTGAGACTAAATTGCCAGTTTTCTAAATAGTGGCTGTCATGTAGTGTTTGTTCTTGTTTTTCTCTTTGTATTTGTATTTGTTCATTTGTCATTTTTTAGCTATTACAGCATAGCTCAGTGGGAAATCCCTACTTTGGCATGATATAGCCATTATTTTGTGTTCAATGCCAAAGTAGGAATTTCCCACCGAGCTATGCTGTAATAGCTACCATCGTTCTTCTCTTGTTTCACTACTTTTATCGCTTGGATTCCTACTTTATTTTTAAATTTAGAATTTTTAATATACTAGTTTGTTTAGTTTTGTTTTTTGTTAAAGCATACAGCTAGCGATAAACATGTGACTGTTCTATTAGGGTGACTGCTGTGTTAGAGTATCCCGAGGCAGCCTGCAAGATGTGCGCTTGCCCAAAAAGGACGTGGTTTCGATCGATTATAGAGTATGTCGAGTCAGCCTTCCAAATTGAAGGTGTGTGGTCACTGAAATACAGCTAGCGCCAAAAGGGGTGTGTCATCGTGGTTTCAATTGATAGATCGATAATGCATAGAATGAAGAATGGGCGTGATCTTGTGAAGCTATCTAGCTAGTACCAGTACCTCTGTACAGTACCCTCCGTCATAGATTATATCAGCAAGGAATATAATCTATTCCTCTGTACAGTAGCATAGTCTAAGCACCTTAAGGTTACGGGATACTGTAAACCCCACATGTACACTATCAATCATTTTTCATGATTAGGGGTTTGATTTTTCTAAATGCATTGTTATCAAATATTTATGCATTCTTAACTTCTCATTAATCAACATGAAATTCAAATGTTGTTATGGAAACATGAGTTGTCCCCATGCTAATTAGTGAAAACTATGAACCAAAAATCAGACCAATGAAGAACCATGAGAACTTACTAACAATTTTAAGATTTGAAGAACATCACTTGTGAGGGACTGACAAGAGGATTTGTGAATAATGTATATAGTTGCTGAAATATGACTACAATATGGCCTAAAGCAAGACACTGTGGTCACAAAATTAATTTTTAAATTGATATCGTAAACACTGGAAACATTATTTCTAACAAATGGCTCCATCAGGACCTAGACAAAAAGCCAAACTAGTAGTCTGTTTATACAAAATGTTAACAACTAGTTTGACAGTCCTGATTTTTGGTTCAGGAAAATATCGCCATTAGTCAGCAAAACTACGCATGCGCTTACAGGTGCGCCAGTTGCTAAGTGTGTTGTTTCTATGTTATCTTGTACTGTTACGTGTGTTTTCTTGTACCTTGTACCTGTCCAATCAGCACGCTATGATTCTCCTAACAATTTAAGCCTGTTACCAGCTGATATACAACACGACAATACCAAGCCCGCCTTAATTACGTAATAAAATTTTTGTTTGACAGTCGCTCAGTATCCCGTAACCTTAAATAATCTTGTGGCGTGTATTATGCTGCTTAAAGAAAGTGTTGATACGGAAAATTAACGCCTAGATATGGTTTCATTGGATGAAGAAGAAGACAAGCTCCCACACCATACTACTACACTTACACTTGATGCATGCTTTACATTACTACCCATACCAATTAACACATAGGGTTTGTGCCACCACTGCTGGTTGGCTATTTTTGTGACAACTTAGAAAGATTTACAACCGTTAACACAACACACACCATTACTACTTCTATACTACAAAGATCATAAGAGCAGAGTGGGGGCTAGCCAAACATATAATAAATTTAACAAAAAAAGTCAGAGCATCCAGCCCCAGGACACCCTTGGAAAAAGCCTGGTGGCTTTTTTTTTTTTAAAACCACTCAGGAAAACCCAAAAACTGCTCACTCTGCTGTGTATGCATAAAATTCAATTGTCACACAATTGCCACCAATTACAGATGCCATCTATCTGAGACCACAGCTAAGGAAAATTCTATGGGTGGGGGGAAGGGATCCAACCTGTTCACACACGTGGCCTAGAGTGAATTAATACACACCACACAGCATTATATATACCATGCATCACATGACACTACTACCATATTCACGTGGGAGCTTGTTTTCTTGCTAATTCACTGCGTTCAAATGCTAGAAAATACATCAGCCTGATTGAAGATAAAAGAAAAGACAAGCACACACTTGTCGGGACCCCAAAAGGCACATCCCACTGGTGAGTTTGCTATTGTTGCATAAAATGGTGGCCGTGCACTGCTTCGTTTGGCCTCTAGGCTTGCGACTGTGGTAGGGCAGTCAGGCAGTCAGGAAGTCAGTCTAAAATTCAAAGTTTAGGCGATTTTTAAAATTCTGTATCTGGCCACCTGTAAGCGTTTTGTTGTATTTAATGCTGTTTTATGTATTATATGGACTAGTACTATTCCGTAAAGGTGATTTTCATCTCATAAGATATCTCTAGGATGATTTTTAAAGGCACGATTTTGGGCGGCGTGCGAAAATTTCACATGGATTCCTACTGTTGATTTCAGTTCCGTTTGAACATTCTGTCTGTGCCGCGAGTCATTCCGTGGCAGTTTTTAAAAGTAAAAAAGCCATAAGAATATTTACGGATTTGTAACAACCACTCACCAGAAATCAGTGTGACACTACAATATCACAGCTAAGCTGAAAAAGGGTTTTAGCTCTTGTTTTAGCTTCACTTCAAACATAACGTGGAACTTGTAATGCAGATGGAAGTGTTCAAACGGAACTGAAATCAACAGTACTTAAACGGTATGACTGTACCGTTTGATATTAAAATATCCCATATAGTCCGGTAGATATAACTGAAAAAAGGGTGAACCCGGAAAAAATTTGAAAAAAAGCTGAATCTGGTATCATTAGAAAGAAAATTTTTCATAGAATAACATATTCAAAATCCTCTAAAATCCACCTTGGGGAAATTTTTTTATGGCCAATTTAGTATTGAGGCATATATGACTGGATTCAGGAATTCCATGCATATCCAATTTACCAAATTTTACAACTCATAACTTCAGATTGGAAAATGGAATTGACTTGAAATTTTATCAGTAGTGAGTACCAGAATCACTTATTAGGTGGAGAAAATTTCAGATTGATATTCAACTTGAGCACTAAGTTGTGGTTTCTCAATTGCATGTATTTGCAGACCCATTTTTACAAATCTGGTCATTTGTGACCAACAAAAATCTGCTATCCTTAAATTATTTTTTCACAAGAAATAGTTTCCTTAGCACTTCTGCAACTCTCTCCTCCACATTTTGCAACACACTAATAATCCATGTTTGCAACAAGAGCATAATATTGCTACCACATGGATTTGCAGTGGAAAGCTGGAATTTATATTGTACAAAATTAATTATAATGATCTATAGGACTGGTCCCATGTCTATCATCATCAGTTGCAGCCTTAGTCCTTCTCGTTTCCAGCCCCATATTAAGTTCCCTCCAATGAATAACTTCTTACATCAGCTAAAACCATTGATCCTGAAAGCTCCATCAACTGCAAGGGTTAGCACACTTTCACAGCTCGCATGTGTAATAACTTTCTGATGCCACTATTTCCATGTACTTTGTTTTGTATATATACCTGAGACTCCTCAATGAATCAGACTGATTCCCATCAAACTCCAACTTTTTTAACATGTGTAATTGTTGCATTATATAATCCATCATTAACTTTTCAATTGTTTGCACATCATCTGATTGCTGATTAGGCCGACTTTACCTATTCAAATGTTGCGGACATTGTATCACAGCCACCCAGGCATGTGAAAAGAGGACCTATATATGTGCCCAATAACGTCATCATTTTTCCAGATCTTCAAATGTTTTACAACCTCTGAATGAAAAGAGATATGTACTTGTCATGTTCTGCTTCCAGCATGCACCAGTAGCACAAGAACTTCATTGTTGTCATCAGCTACAACATTCACTATACTTCCTTCAATTGCAAAATTGAAGTGCGCATTGGACCATCAGAATCTCCATGTGTGCAATCAGTGTGTAGGGCTGGCAGCATCCCCAGGTATGTTATGGTACGTATGTGCAGGTGCAGATATTCAGTCAAGTGAATCTATGGAAGTATACAAAAGCCAGGAAATTTTCTTGCAAAATGAAAAGAGCAAACATCAATTGATTGTCCAATATCTGAGAGATGATGGTCAGGTTGTGCATCAGAGTAATTTGGATACTGACACACTGATTGTTCAATGTGCACTTCAATTTGCAATTGAAAGAAGTAAAGTGTGTTGTAGCTGATGACACTGATGTTCTTGTCCTCCTGCATGGTGCACCAGAACATAGCAAGTATATATTTTCTTTCAGAGGTTGGGAAACATTTGAGCATTGGAAAATGTATGACATTATTGGGCACATAGGTCCTATTGTAAGGTCATAATTACATCTTTTCTTTTCGCATGCTTGCATGGAGTGGCTGTGATACAACATCTGCGACATTTGAATGGGGTAAACTTGGCCTAATCAAGAAGAAAATGATGTGCAAATGATTGCAAGAACAACACACTTTCACAACTTGTATGTGCATCTACAAGTTATTCATTAGAAGGAACTTAATGACTAACTTGATCCATTACCATAATGGAGCTGGAAACTAGAAGGATCGAGGCTGTATGCAACTGATGATAACAGACATGGGACTAGCACCAGAAGTCTTAACTTAAATTTGTACAATATAAATGCAAGCTTTCTACTGCAAATCCATGTGGTAGCAACATTATTCTCTCAGTGTAATCATGGATTAAAGTATGTTGCAGCATGTGGCAGTTGCAGGGAAGAGAGTTGCAGAAGTGCTGAAGAAACTGTTTACAATAATCGTGACAAATATATTTGTTCAGAGCTTACATGATAGGCACTTTATTACTACAACTAGTCTTATCCTTATTTCATACAGCTAATATTGATTGCAATGAATTTCTTATGAGAAAATATTTTAAGGATAATATGCATTTTTGTTAGCCACAAATGACCAGATTTGCAAAAATAGGTCTACCAAATGTATTTAATAAAGAAACCACAACGTAGTGTACAAGATGATTATCAACCTGAAATTTTCTCCACCTAATAAGTGATGCTGGTGCTCATTACTGATCAAATTTCAAGTCAATACCATTTTCCAATCTGAAGTTGTGAGTTGTCAAAGTTGGTAAATTGGATATGCGTGGAAGATCCACTTTCCTGAATCCAGTCATATTTGCCTCAATACTAAATTGGCCATAAAAATGCTTCCCCAAGGTGGACTTTAGAGGATTTTGAATATGTTATTCTATGAAAAATTTGCTTTCTAATGATACCAAAATCAGCTTTCTTCGAATTTTTTCTGGGTCCAACCTTAAATCTACCGGACTAATACAATTAATCAATGGCTAATCCATAGGGGTCACATGGGTCACATGCCCCATTTCAAATATAAACACAATTTTATACAAGATCATGATACTCTAGTAGAACAATTAATAGAACAGTCACCACAACACTATTAAGAATCCTGCACAGTTTTTGCTGAGTATAAAAGCTTGTAGCTGTAGCCAGGTATCAGTTACTGAAAAGTGACATGACTGTTTAACTTCATTTTAGATGTTACCTTTTTTTGTTTGGCTCATTCAGAATAACTGTAGTAGAGAGTGGATCATTTGAATGTAAACATAAAGGCAAATCTAAAATGACTAATCCATTAGAGTACTAGTTTAAGAAGATCATTAAGGTTTGTGCTTTCCTGCCAGAAGTATATATCACACATTAACCAGTGTCAGTGCTAACAATTTTGCTAGTATTGGTTAAACAAGTTTAATTAATATACTTTCAAGGTGACCAAAAATTAATGAGCTTCTTTGGTTTATTGCCACCTGCAGCTTATTATAGTCAGTACACATTCACTTGAGCCCCCACCAAATATAGTAATATCAAAGAGGTGAACACATGTTCACTCCCAATGGTTTTTTACTGGAACAAGCATGTTGTCATGTTGTAAACATGTTTGCGCGCCTGAATCATCCATACTAAATGTATGTGATATTTTAAAAGCCTCACAACTCAATTGTTCTTGTCCACATCAAAGCACTTTTTCGACTGTTAGTTCCGCAATTAAATCAGTTGACAGCACTACTAAATATTTGGGCAGCTGGCCCATGTAACAAGAACTATTAACAATAAATGAGGGCTCAGGTGAATGCAAACAGACTATAGTAGCCACAATCACAATTTATCATGGCTACACTATTGAAAAGACATATGACTGAATTAGGAATTAAATGAACACTAGTACAGTGTAGTACAGATTTACTAATCACAATAATATAGTTGTAACAAACACAAAAAATACTCTAATATAACATACACACTTTGTACAGTTAACTAGAAGTAGTTATTACTACTGTGCAATGGATATAAAACTAAATAACACAATAATAATTATACCTGGTTTTACGAGAGTTATGAAAACACATACTGTACATAGCCTATAATTTCTAATATATACAGTAGCATTTTATTTTACAAAATTTTGTATGTTGAACTATACTATTGTAGACTGGACAGTTAGCATCGTAATTGTAATATCTTGTATTAGGAGTGCACGTGGTACTTGTATCAGTAGTTACTAAATATAGCTGCACGTGATTGCTTTTGGTGTGCTTATTATAGAACTTGTGAGTGGACCTCGTGGCACGTATTCTTCGTATTACAGTGGTAGCAGAGGATGGCTAGCTCAACACACATCAGTTTACCGAAGACGTTTGATACAGGAAAAGCCTCAGAATGGTTTCAGCGATTCGAGATATGTTGTCGTGCGAACGGATGGGACAACGACAAAATGGTGCTGAAATTACCCACCCTTCTAGAGGGCGAAGCGTTGGCAGTATGGCTAGAGCTGACAGCAGAAGAGCAGAAGGACTATGCTGCAATGAAGAAGAAAATCGTTGACACCATCAAGCCAATGAGTTTTATATCAATGGACGATTTCCACAAACGCGTTCTACGCCCAGGAGAGGCACTTTCCCTGTATGTGCACAAGTTAAAACAGTTACTTAGCCAAGCAATGCCGGACATATCAGCACCAACATCGGAACAGTTATTGTTGCATCAGTTTTTAACCGGTTTACCACTGGAAGTGAGCAAACAACTCCGAGCCACTGGAGCTACCACCACTTTAAAGATAGCAGTTGAACGAGCCAAGATCATAATGACTGTCGAACAGCAAGCTGCTGTTGCTGCTACCCAACCACAACCTACCAACGAGTTTCTTCAGCTACAGCAGCAAATTACTGAATTGACTGCACAAGTGGCTGCTCTCACCACACGTGAACCCAGGGCACCAACAATTGTGAATCCCAAGCATTGCTTTCTTTGTAACAAGGCTGGCCATTTGCAGTACAACTGCCCAACACGTCGGGACCCAAGATTCTGCTTTACTTGTGGTCAGCAAGGCCATGGCTGGAGAACCTGCCCGCAGGGAAACGGGCAGGGGGTGACTGCCTGGGGCAGTGGTCGTCCCCGCCAATAAGCCCAGAGCTACTCACTGTGGCCACAGTGAGGAACAACGCCACAGTGATCACTGGGAAGGTGGGAGGTGTTTCTGCTGAGATCATGCTTGACACAGGATCTCCAGCCATGGCCTTGTACCAGTTGCTAAGTGTGTTGTTTCTATGTTATCTTGTACTGTTACGTGTGTTTTCTTGTACCTTGTACCTGTCCAATCAGCACGCTATGATTCTCCTAACAATTTAAGCCTGTTACCAGCTGATATACAACACGACAATACCAAGCCCGCCTTAATTACGTAATAAAATTTTTGTTTGACAGTCGCTCAGTATCCCGTAACCTTAAATAATCTTGTGGCGTGTATTATGCTGCTTAAAGAAAGTGTTGATACGGAAAATTAACGCCTAGATATGGTTTCATTGGATGAAGAAGAAGACAAGCTCCCACACCATACTACTACACTTACACTTGATGCATGCTTTACATTACTACCCATACCAATTAACACATAGGGTTTGTGCCACCACTGCTGGTTGGCTATTTTTGTGACAACTTAGAAAGATTTACAACCGTTAACACAACACACACCATTACTACTTCTATACTACAAAGATCATAAGAGCAGAGTGGGGGCTAGCCAAACATATAATAAATTTAACAAAAAAAGTCAGAGCATCCAGCCCCAGGACACCCTTGGAAAAAGCCTGGTGGCTTTTTTTTTTTTTAAAACCACTCAGGAAAACCCAAAAACTGCTCACTCTGCTGTGTATGCATAAAATTCAATTGTCACACAATTGCCACCAATTACAGATGCCATCTATCTGAGACCACAGCTAAGGAAAATTCTATGGGTGGGGGGAAGGGATCCAACCTGTTCACACACGTGGCCTAGAGTGAATTAATACACACCACACAGCATTATATATACCATGCATCACATGACACTACTACCATATTCACGTGGGAGCTTGTTTTCTTGCTAATTCACTGCGTTCAAATGCTAGAAAATACATCAGCCTGATTGAAGATAAAAGAAAAGACAAGCACACACTTGTCGGGACCCCAAAAGGCACATCCCACTGGTGAGTTTGCTATTGTTGCATAAAATGGTGGCCGTGCACTGCTTCGTTTGGCCTCTAGGCTTGCGACTGTGGTAGGGCAGTCAGGCAGTCAGGAAGTCAGTCTAAAATTCAAAGTTTAGGCGATTTTTAAAATTCTGTATCTGGCCACCTGTAAGCGTTTTGTTGTATTTAATGCTGTTTTATGTATTATATGGACTAGTACTATTCCGTAAAGGTGATTTTCATCTCATAAGATATCTCTAGGATGATTTTTAAAGGCACGATTTTGGGCGGCGTGCGAAAATTTCACATGGATTCCTACTGTTGATTTCAGTTCCGTTTGAACATTCTGTCTGTGCCGCGAGTCATTCCGTGGCAGTTTTTAAAAGTAAAAAAGCCATAAGAATATTTACGGATTTGTAACAACCACTCACCAGAAATCAGTGTGACACTACAATATCACAGCTAAGCTGAAAAAGGGTTTTAGCTCTTGTTTTAGCTTCACTTCAAACATAACGTGGAACTTGTAATGCAGATGGAAGTGTTCAAACGGAACTGAAATCAACAGTACTTAAACGGTATGACTGTACCGTTTGATATTAAAATATCCCATATAGTCCGGTAGATATAACTGAAAAAAGGGTGAACCCGGAAAAAATTTGAAAAAAAGCTGAATCTGGTATCATTAGAAAGAAAATTTTTCATAGAATAACATATTCAAAATCCTCTAAAATCCACCTTGGGGAAATTTTTTTATGGCCAATTTAGTATTGAGGCATATATGACTGGATTCAGGAATTCCATGCATATCCAATTTACCAAATTTTACAACTCATAACTTCAGATTGGAAAATGGAATTGACTTGAAATTTTATCAGTAGTGAGTACCAGAATCACTTATTAGGTGGAGAAAATTTCAGATTGATATTCAACTTGAGCACTAAGTTGTGGTTTCTCAATTGCATGTATTTGCAGACCCATTTTTACAAATCTGGTCATTTGTGACCAACAAAAATCTGCTATCCTTAAATTATTTTTTCACAAGAAATAGTTTCCTTAGCACTTCTGCAACTCTCTCCTCCACATTTTGCAACACACTAATAATCCATGTTTGCAACAAGAGCATAATATTGCTACCACATGGATTTGCAGTGGAAAGCTGGAATTTATATTGTACAAAATTAATTATAATGATCTATAGGACTGGTCCCATGTCTATCATCATCAGTTGCAGCCTTAGTCCTTCTCGTTTCCAGCCCCATATTAAGTTCCCTCCAATGAATAACTTCTTACATCAGCTAAAACCATTGATCCTGAAAGCTCCATCAACTGCAAGGGTTAGCACACTTTCACAGCTCGCATGTGTAATAACTTTCTGATGCCACTATTTCCATGTACTTTGTTTTGTATATATACCTGAGACTCCTCAATGAATCAGACTGATTCCCATCAAACTCCAACTTTTTTAACATGTGTAATTGTTGCATTATATAATCCATCATTAACTTTTCAATTGTTTGCACATCATCTGATTGCTGATTAGGCCGACTTTACCTATTCAAATGTTGCGGACATTGTATCACATCCACCCAGGCATGTGAAAAGAGGACCTATATATGTGCCCAATAACGTCATCATTTTTCCAGATCTTCAAATGTTTTACAACCTCTGAATGAAAAGAGATATGTACTTGTCATGTTCTGCTTCCAGCATGCACCAGTAGCACAAGAACTTCATTGTTGTCATCAGCTACAACATTCACTATACTTCCTTCAATTGCAAAATTGAAGTGCGCATTGGACCATCAGAATCTCCATGTGTGCAATCAGTGTGTAGGGCTGGCAGCATCCCCAGGTATGTTATGGTACGTATGTGCAGGTGCAGATATTCAGTCAAGTGAATCTATGGAAGTATACAAAAGCCAGGAAGTTTTCTTGCAAAATGAAAAGAGCAAACATCAATTGATTGTCCAATATCTGAGAGATGATGGTCAGGTTGTGCATCAGAGTAATTTGGATACTGACACACTGATTGTTCAATGTGCACTTCAATTTGCAATTGAAAGAAGTAAAGTGTGTTGTAGCTGATGACACTGATGTTCTTGTCCTCCTGCATGGTGCACCAGAACATAGCAAGTATATATTTTCTTTCAGAGGTTGGGAAACATTTGAGCATTGGAAAATGTATGACATTATTGGGCACATAGGTCCTATTGTAAGGTCATAATTACATCTTTTCTTTTCGCATGCTTGCATGGAGTGGCTGTGATACAACATCTGCGACATTTGAATGGGGTAAACTTGGCCTAATCAAGAAGAAAATGATGTGCAAATGATTGCAAGAACAACACACTTTCACAACTTGTATGTGCATCTACAAGTTATTCATTAGAAGGAACTTAATGACTAACTTGATCCATTACCATAATGGAGCTGGAAACTAGAAGGATCGAGGCTGTATGCAACTGATGATAACAGACATGGGACTAGCACCAGAAGTCTTAACTTAAATTTGTACAATATAAATGCAAGCTTTCTACTGCAAATCCATGTGGTAGCAACATTATTCTCTCAGTGTAATCATGGATTAAAGTATGTTGCAGCATGTGGCAGTTGCAGGGAAGAGAGTTGCAGAAGTGCTGAAGAAACTGTTTACAATAATCGTGACAAATATATTTGTTCAGAGCTTACATGATAGGCACTTTATTACTACAACTAGTCTTATCCTTATTTCATACAGCTAATATTGATTGCAATGAATTTCTTATGAGAAAATATTTTAAGGATAATATGCATTTTTGTTAGCCACAAATGACCAGATTTGCAAAAATAGGTCTACCAAATGTATTTAATAAAGAAACCACAACGTAGTGTACAAGATGATTATCAACCTGAAATTTTCTCCACCTAATAAGTGATGCTGGTGCTCATTACTGATCAAATTTCAAGTCAATACCATTTTCCAATCTGAAGTTGTGAGTTGTCAAAGTTGGTAAATTGGATATGCGTGGAAGATCCACTTTCCTGAATCCAGTCATATTTGCCTCAATACTAAATTGGCCATAAAAATGCTTCCCCAAGGTGGACTTTAGAGGATTTTGAATATGTTATTCTATGAAAAATTTGCTTTCTAATGATACCAAAATCAGCTTTCTTCGAATTTTTTCTGGGTCCAACCTTAAATCTACCGGACTAATACAATTAATCAATGGCTAATCCATAGGGGTCACATGGGTCACATGCCCCATTTCAAATATAAACACAATTTTATACAAGATCATGATACTCTAGTAGAACAATTAATAGAACAGTCACCACAACACTATTAAGAATCCTGCACAGTTTTTGCTGAGTATAAAAGCTTGTAGCTGTAGCCAGGTATCAGTTACTGAAAAGTGACATGACTGTTTAACTTCATTTTAGATGTTACCTTTTTTTGTTTGGCTCATTCAGAATAACTGTAGTAGAGAGTGGATCATTTGAATGTAAACATAAAGGCAAATCTAAAATGACTAATCCATTAGAGTACTAGTTTAAGAAGATCATTAAGGTTTGTGCTTTCCTGCCAGAAGTATATATCACACATTAACCAGTGTCAGTGCTAACAATTTTGCTAGTATTGGTTAAACAAGTTTAATTAATATACTTTCAAGGTGACCAAAAATTAATGAGCTTCTTTGGTTTATTGCCACCTGCAGCTTATTATAGTCAGTACACATTCACTTGAGCCCCCACCAAATATAGTAATATCAAAGAGGTGAACACATGTTCACTCCCAATGGTTTTTTACTGGAACAAGCATGTTGTCATGTTGTAAACATGTTTGCGCGCCTGAATCATCCATACTAAATGTATGTGATATTTTAAAAGCCTCACAACTCAATTGTTCTTGTCCACATCAAAGCACTTTTTCGACTGTTAGTTCCGCAATTAAATCAGTTGACAGCACTACTAAATATTTGGGCAGCTGGCCCATGTAACAAGAACTATTAACAATAAATGAGGGCTCAGGTGAATGCAAACAGACTATAGTAGCCACAATCACAATTTATCATGGCTACACTATTGAAAAGACATATGACTGAATTAGGAATTAAATGAACACTAGTACAGTGTAGTACAGATTTACTAATCACAATAATATAGTTGTAACAAACACAAAAAATACTCTAATATAACATACACACTTTGTACAGTTAACTAGAAGTAGTTATTACTACTGTGCAATGGATATAAAACTAAATAACACAATAATAATTATACCTGGTTTTACGAGAGTTATGAAAACACATACTGTACATAGCCTATAATTTCTAATATATACAGTAGCATTTTATTTTACAAAATTTTGTATGTTGAACTATACTATTGTAGACTGGACAGTTAGCATCGTAATTGTAATATCTTGTATTAGGAGTGCACGTGGTACTTGTATCAGTAGTTACTAAATATAGCTGCACGTGATTGCTTTTGGTGTGCTTATTATAGAACTTGTGAGTGGACCTCGTGGCACGTATTCTTCGTATTACAGTGGTAGCAGAGGATGGCTAGCTCAACACACATCAGTTTACCGAAGACGTTTGATACAGGAAAAGCCTCAGAATGGTTTCAGCGATTCGAGATATGTTGTCGTGCGAACGGATGGGACAACGACAAAATGGTGCTGAAATTACCCACCCTTCTAGAGGGCGAAGCGTTGGCAGTATGGCTAGAGCTGACAGCAGAAGAGCAGAAGGACTATGCTGCAATGAAGAAGAAAATCGTTGACACCATCAAGCCAATGAGTTTTATATCAATGGACGATTTCCACAAACGCGTTCTACGCCCAGGAGAGGCACTTTCCCTGTATGTGCACAAGTTAAAACAGTTACTTAGCCAAGCAATGCCGGACATATCAGCACCAACATCGGAACAGTTATTGTTGCATCAGTTTTTAACCGGTTTACCACTGGAAGTGAGCAAACAACTCCGAGCCACTGGAGCTACCACCACTTTAAAGATAGCAGTTGAACGAGCCAAGATCATAATGACTGTCGAACAGCAAGCTGCTGTTGCTGCTACCCAACCACAACCTACCAACGAGTTTCTTCAGCTACAGCAGCAAATTACTGAATTGACTGCACAAGTGGCTGCTCTCACCACACGTGAACCCAGGGCACCAACAATTGTGAATCCCAAGCATTGCTTTCTTTGTAACAAGGCTGGCCATTTGCAGTACAACTGCCCAACACGTCGGGACCCAAGATTCTGCTTTACTTGTGGTCAGCAAGGCCATGGCTGGAGAACCTGCCCGCAGGGAAACGGGCAGGGGGTGACTGCCTGGGGCAGTGGTCGTCCCCGCCAATAAGCCCAGAGCTACTCACTGTGGCCACAGTGAGGAACAACGCCACAGTGATCACTGGGAAGGTGGGAGGTGTTTCTGCTGAGATCATGCTTGACACAGGATCAGCCGTATCCTTGCTGCATCACAGTGAAGCAATTTCAATGAACACTTGCCGAACCTCACAACAATGTTCCTCAATCAAGTTAGTTACAGCATCAGGAGAGCCACTGCCTATAGTCAGTTGTGTTGAAGCGTCTGTACAGATGACAGGAGATTTTACAACAACACATCAGTTTCTTATTGTGGAATCCCTGATCTATCCAGTGATACTTGGAACTGATTTTCTCTACAAACATCACCTGTGCCTAGATTTCACATCAACCCCAGTTACAGTACAACAAAACGTGTCTGAGTTGGATGGTATACAACCATTGTGGGATACTACAGTAGAAGCCAAAGCCAAACGATGTGCCACTGCTGCTATTGGTGCTGCTATGGACCATGACATTGTAGATGAATGTAGCATCCCACGTTACAACCTATATACCGGGAGTTAAATAAGAAAACACAGAAAGA
Organism: Dysidea avara; assembly: GCF_963678975.1. Lineage (NCBI taxonomy): Eukaryota > Metazoa > Porifera > Demospongiae > Dictyoceratida > Dysideidae > Dysidea > Dysidea avara. Next base: position 2,236,790 of record NC_089277.1, read on the forward strand.
TACTTATCCCCTACCATTACCAGATGAAGTCCAGGACAAGTTAGCAAACTCTGGAATTTTCAGTACACTGGACTTGCAGTGTGGATACTGGCAGATGCCTGTTAATCCCCAGGACCGTCATAAGACTGCATTTTGCCCAGGCCCAGGCATGGGTTTATTTCAGTTTAGATGTATGCCATTTGGACTGACTGGAGCCCCAAGCTCCTTCCAGAGAATGATGAACTAATTGCTTCGAGACCTGCCATTTGTCACCGTCTATATTGATGACATACTTGTTCATTCCACCAACAGTCAACAACATGCTCAGCACCTGCGACAAGTGTTTGATGGCCTAAGTGAGGCCAATCTAACTCTCAGGGGGTGTAAGTGTCACATAGCCCTGTCAACAGTGTCTTATCTTGGTCATGTGTTCTCTTCGACAGGGATGTCAACAGATCCAAAAAAAGTCTCTGCTGTAAATAATTGGACAACTCCAACTAGTGTGGAAGAGGTTCATAAATTTATAGGGCTTGCATCTTACTACCGTCGCTACATACAGGGATTTTCAGATATTGCCAAGCCACTTTACAATCTTACTCAGAAGCAAACCCAGTTTGTCTGGTCTGATGAGTGTGACAAAGCATTCAATATGTTGAAGAACAAACTTGTTCAAGCTCCAATACTTGCCTACCCCCAGTTCAACTTGAGGTCACCTGTATTTGTGTTACAAACTGATGCAAGTGCCGTTGGTGTGGGCGCTGTACTGGAATAAGGGGGTCATGTTATTGCATATGCAAGTAGATCACTGAATCAAGCAGAGCAGCAGTACAGTGTGATACAGAAGGAGTGCTTGGCTATAGTGTTTGCATTGAAGCAATTTAGACAGTACCTGCTGGGAAGATCATTTGAACTACTTACAGACCATGCTCCACTCCAGTGGTTATCATCCCAGAAGATGGAGGGCTTGCTCTGCCGATGGGCACTAGCCATGCAGGAGTTTGACTTTGTCACCAAGTACCACAAAGGCTGTCACAATGGTAATGCTGATGCACTATCACGAAGCACTTCTTCACCCCCCACTGTCTCAGCTACACAGTTTGTGAGTGACTCAATCAAGCAAGGCATCCAGCAAGCACAACAAGCAGACCCAACCATCGGATTAGTCTATGAAGCTGTACAGAAATCCAGGAACAGACCAATATCATGCCAGTGGCACAGATCGCCATTCTCTCGATACCGCAAGTTCTGGGCTCAGTTAACAATATGTGACAAGGTTCTCTGCCGACGGTACATCCCTCAACCCTCAGGAACTGTAGTAACTGTACCAATCCTACCTCAGAGTCTCCAAACGCAAGCTCTACAAGAATGTCATGATTCCCCAGCAGCTGGTCACCAAGGTTTTAACAAATCCTTGGAACTCCTTCTTAAGAAAGCTTATTGGACCAGCATGATCAGTGATGTAGAGACGTACTGTCGACAGTGTCAAAAGTGTCAGCAGTCTAAGCTTTCATTACCTTCTCGAGCACCCTTGACATCAACCCCAATAGGCAAGCCCTGGCAAATGGTAGCCGTGGATATTCTGAGTGTCCCTATATCGGTAAATGGCAACAAATGCTTACTGGTTGTACAAGACTACTTTACAAAGTGGGCTGATGCCATACCCCTACCGAACCAGAAAGCTGTCACCATTACAAAGGCACTTGTCAATTTGTTTGCTGCCATGGGACTACCCTCAGATTTTACACTCTGATCAGGGACAGAATTTCGAGAGCGCTGTGCTTAAGCAGACCCTTGATGCATTTGGAATACAGAAGTCACACACCACTGCCTACCACCCGCAAGGGGACGGCCTAGTAGAACGGTTCAACCATTCTCTGCTGCAGCTTCTCCGCACTTAGGAATTTGTTGATTGGGAACAATATCTACCTCTTGCTTTATATGCATACAGGACTGCAGTTCACTCATCTATGGGTGTATCCCCACACATGTTGATGTTTGGAAGAGAACCCCATGCGTCACTATTTGATTCCTCAGTCACTTTTGATCCTGGGTCATATAAGGGCCAAGCTTGCTGAACTACACGATTTAGTTGAGTCGAATCTAGTGAAAGCAGCAGAGCAACAAAAGTTACACTATGACAAGCGCACTAAGCCTTCTTCTTTTGCTTTGAATGACAAGGTATGGCTATCTGTTCCTACTGCTGGCAAGCTCAAACCAAAATGGGAAGGAGGATGGAGAGTAAAATCAGTCAAGTCCCCAGTGACTGTTGAAATCAGTGACGGCAGAAGGAGCAAAGTAGTTCGCAGCAACAGATTGCAACATTGGGTCCAAGCTATGGCTGATGGCACAGAGAGCATGGTGACTGAAAGTGCAATACTACCATGGACCCCACCACAAGTCGAACACTTTATCGAAGAGACTGTCACCTCACAGAGCCGTTACCCATCACGGACCAGACGGCCATCACAGTTCTACAGGCCTTAAGCTTGAGGACAAGCTATAAATAGAGGGAGACATAAGTAGACTGGACAGTTAGCATTGTAATTGTAATATCTTGTATTAGGAGTGCACGTGGTACTTGTATCAGTAGTTACTAAATATAGCTGCACGTGATTGTTTTTGGTGTGCTTATTATAGAACTTGTGAGTGGACCTCGTGGCACATATTCTTCGTATTACACTATTGTAAAGCCTCTTGGAAATGGTATACAGAACAAACACCTTAAGCTCAGATTTAGGGTAACTAGTTACATAATAATATTACATTTGCAGTATATAACTAGTTAGCAGAGCGTCACAGTGTGAAAGTTGTGTCATTTGATAGAAAAGCATGAAACTTTACATATCAATTGTACTCCTAATGACATTCATTTTTAATATAACGCCATTGCAGACTTGACCTTTGGTGACCTTCGCAACCATTTTATGATGAAAATTTGTCACTTCTGTCTTTATCTCCCTGAGGCATTATTACACTGTTAAAACATTGTCCAAATTAAAAAGATGTTAATCTCATAAACAACTCAACTTTTGTTTGAAGTCTATAGCTAGTTTTATTCCAATTCAAAGTTATGATAATTTTAGTAGTCATAAAAATTATTTCTTTGCGATTGGGATGTAAATTACCAATGAGTACTGTAGGTAACTTTATAGAATTTCATGGCTAACACAAATGATCATGATTTTGGAAAGAAATTACCTATAGACTTGCAATAAAACTAAATTGTTTTTAAACTACACCTTTAAATTTAAACCATGTTTAATGGAGTAAAACAATGCCTCAGGGAGATTAGGACAAAAAGGATGAATTTTTAATGTTAAATGGTCATAAAAGTTGTTAAAGGTCAAATGTGACTGAGCCTGCGAAAATAGGCATGTGGGAACATGATTTTTTCCTACCTTTTCAAACTTCCATCACTCATAACACTTTATACCATCATGCTATGGAAATGCAATTTTCAGCTCTTAGTAAGCATTTAGTTGGCTTTTATGATGCAAGTTACAGATTTCAAATATTCTGTTCCAGTAGTGAGATAAGATCTGTAGTGTGACAGGGTGTAGTTTGTGCCCACATGCCCTGTTTTTGCAGGCCCGGTCACAAATATGCAATGGCACTATATCCAAAAATATAATATGTCATTTGGAGCATAATCTATGTGCCACATCTGATGCAATGCACAAAAATGACCATATTTATGTACTATGCTGCTCTACTATAATAATATTATAACAATGTAACTAATCAAAAAAAGAAAGCCAAGCTGTAATAAAAGGTGCAGCCTCCAAAAAATTCTGAGTGAATAAAGATGTGAAATTCAAGGTGGCGGCCAAGAAATGACTGTAATGACAGGTTAATGGCAAAAAATTAAATAACGACAATTCAGGTGAATTTGTGTTGCCTACTCTAGGATTTGGCACCAAATTCACCTGAATTGTTGTTATTAAAAGCTTTGCCATCAACCTACCATGACAGCCATTTCTTGGTCACCACTTTGGATTTCACACCTCTTTTCACCCTGGCTTTTTGAAGGCCACACCCTTTTTACAGATTGGCTGTTTTTTGATTAGATAATAACTTCTTTCTGTAATTTCATATCTAAAACCAGCCTATTAGAGAGGTAGCTTGCCAAAATTATTTTTACAGGGTGGATAGCACCATTTGTGGTACACAAGTTCCTTTATGGTATACATTTTTATTATTATTATTTTACATACCAATATTAGAAGGGGTGCCCACCAAACCTAATTGTGGGCAAAAAACAAAATAGTCCATCAAGTAGCCCTAATATACGTTTACAGTACTGGAATATGGATGTGAATTGCACTTGCATAGTTTTCCTATTTTGATTGAATTATATTTGGCACTGTAAGTTAACTTTTGCAGGTGTGCAATTTGTGTAGTCTTTTTAGACCAGTACACTATTAAAAGTAAAGAGTAGCCACCAATCTAAGGAGTTCCCAACATAAGGAGGATTTAACATCCTGGAGAGTAACCATTACTCTGAAGGATTACATAACACATGCTCTGAAGGAGGTGTCACTTACACTCTTCAGAGTATTGGCTACTCTCCAGGGGTGTTAAATCGTTCCTACTCTGGGAGCTCTTTAGAGTGATGGTTACTCTTCATTTTTAACAGTGCAATACCAATGATTTAATAAGACACAACCGTGCTTTTGTTAATGCACTCTTTGGACTAGTTAATAATACACAAATTTTAACTCAAGCTATAGCTCATGCACACCTTGCAGTTTGGTAATGACTGTTAAGATTAGATCCACAATGAAGACTACTCAAATTACACACATGCTACTAAAGTTAACTTACAGTATCATTTGTGACTGGATTTTGGAAAAACGATCCAAATCGCACATTAGAAGTTTCGAGATAAACGGTTTTAAAGAATTGAAGCCAGCATAACTCTCCAAGGATAGCAAGCACGCATATGAAATTTACACAAAAGATGCATCAATCTGTTACCGTTCTAGCCACTTCCAGTACTTGTAGCTGCTTGTACAGTTTCCCGCCAAATAAGATAGAAAATCTGAGCAGTTGGATGAGCGAAGTAGTATCACGAGTGCTCACAAAGGGGTGGAGGCTGGGGGGTGGAGGCTGGGGGGTGGAGGCTGGGGAGTGGAGGCTGGGGGGTGGCGGGGAGAGCAAGAGATAGACCTCAAAATGGAGGCAGATCACGATTGGAGTCCAGACAGGAGATTACAGGGCTGTGCCGGCTCCTTAGTGGCTGATATGTATCAAAATCAACAGAGAACACATCTGGCCAACTTTATAAGGCTGTCCACCAGTAAACCTCTGATTCTTGCCAAGCCAGGTCCTTCACAAGGCCTGAAACCGCCATTTGAGCACTCCACACCACCCAGAAAAGATGTCTGTTAAAACCAGCCTCGTGTAGTTTGAGTAGTGCTGAGGGTCAAAACTTGTAGTACGATAGTGTAGCTATCCACTGGTGGTGTTAGTTTGATTTTGCCTGATGTGCGATTTGGATCGGTTCTGTAAAATCTGGTCACATTTATTGATTCATTTGACAAGTTTGTACATATTAAATGCCAAATATAATTCACTTAAAATAGGAAAACTAAGTGCATTTCACTCCATGTTTCAGTACTGTAAATGTACTATACTGGGGCTACATGATGGCCATTTTGTTTTCATCCCACACATGCATCTTTCCCAGCACCTTTCAAAACGTTTCCAGCAATGTGAAATATTTAGTGTTGTCTTAATGACGAGCTAGTTTAAAGATGCAAGGGTAGGTTGTCCAAATGAACTGCTTTTGTTGAACAACCTACAGTATTTTTGCATCTTTGAACTAGTTCATCATAATAGACAATACTAAATCTTTCACATTGCTGGAAACTACAATAGGAGCTGGGAAAGATGTATAAAATTGTCTAGAATCTAGACAGCTTTCTTGGATAGCTACTATACTGTAACTACATTTGCCACCAAACACACATTCTTGCTTTTTCCCCTGAAAGCATATTAAAGTTAGGCTGTAATCATACAGTATGATAGTACTGTATAGTAGGGACCACAAAGGAGTAGGCATGGCCCACGAAATAACATCACCCAATAACCAGCCTCTATTTTCCCTAACAACAATGAGGCAGTATTGGTTAGGTAAAACTAAGCCCAGACAATCTTTCAGATTGACCAGAAAAGCTTACAACAATTTGCTACGGAATTTAAAAAATAATTTATGTAACAGAATTTTCTATTGACTGACTGACTGACTGACTGCCTGACTAACTAACTGCCTGATGTCTTCAGACAAGTGTAACTTGATAGTGGCTAAGGCTTGATTTCTTCACTGTCCGACATCGCTTTGGCCTGAGAGGTACCTTTTGGCATATCGCAGTATGTACAATGCATTCCTCATGGACTTACTAGTGTCCTCCTTTGTGTCCCATTTATCTTTGCTGACAGCAAAAAGTGTCAATTTGGCAATAGCACATAATGGCTTCCCTTCATAACAGAAATCATCGGTATTTTTCATAGTGGCTGTTTTGATTGCAGAGGTGCTTTTTGAACAGTTCTCAATTTTTACTGCTGTGTAACAGGTTGAACACAGCCGACAACAAAGCGTAATGGATACTTCACTTTTCAGATGATAATTGATATAGCTGGGGCGTGCTGCACCATTTTAGATGTGGCATGTGTGGGTTTACCAGTCATAATAATAATATTCACAAAACAAAGTTAACAAGCAAGTACACAGAAAATTTGTAATTTTCAACTTGAGTAGGGACCATAACACATTGTTAAAAAGTATCAAAACAAGCTGGAGTAGTGCACAATATTAAATCACAGTAAAACAATAAGAAGGATTATATACCTACTGTGCTCAAGATACGTACCATAATGGAAATGCACAGTAGGGATATAACACTTCTTATTGTTTTACTGTGATTTAATATCATGCACTACTCCAGCTAGTTTTAGTACTTTATATTGATGTGTTATGGTCCCTACTCTAGTTGAAAATTACAAATTTTTCTGTGTAATTTACTGTGACATAGGTTTTTAGAAATTGTTTTAATATTTAGAAAATGCGTTTAGCACTAGCACTTAAGCAGACTAGTAATCTGTATCAATGTTTGAGCCACAAGTGGCTATAGCTCATTAGACACACTATGTATATTGTATACTACGATAAGATGACTATGGCATTTCAAGTATTTGCTTTGCATTGGTCTGCAAATCTTTCCTGAGTACGCATATATTACTACTACATATATGTGACATAATTATTAAGCCACAGGCAGAGCTACCACCACTTTAGAATAGATTGTCGTGATGCAATGTTCAGTAGTAAACTAACTTGCATGGAGAATCATAAGCTCTCTGAAGTAACCACATGGACAATTCAGTCTGTTTATTGCTTTGCATTTCAAGTACCTCCATTATAACCAGGTACACAGATTTGTTTGTTGAGATATAGTATGCAATATTTCTGCATAAATCTTGGGTTGCATTGTACACTGTCTATTCATGTGACACTTGTATCATTTCATTTAAATTGCATGCTGGTAAAATTGCATTCTGTGTAGTCATAACAGGGTGGACCAACTCCAGGAGGTCATAGTCCATTACAGCACTATCCATGACATGCAGTAGCTGAACGTACTTTTAAAAACTCTAAAATTCCTACAAACTAGACTCCCCAGTATGAAAGGTTTCTAGATCACCAACGTAATTATTTTACTAATACCATACCTGTTTCACTGCCCATACAAAAGTCTCAATAGTAGCAGTGAAATTTATCCCGTATTTCACTGGTAGCAGTGAAAAAGTTGTAATTGCAATTTCATTGGCTAGAATTTATGTTAACAATGTAGCGCCAATTAGTGTTGACGCGTGTTTAATACATAGTGACAAATTGCATACATGGCAACGCTAATGCACAGCATGCGTATGTGCAGCGAGTATGGTATTAACTGGGAATAGCATGGGTAGCAGTGAAATTTGGGATAAATACCACGAGTGTTGTATTGGAAATGGTAAATTTCACTCGGCTTTGCCTCGTGAAATTTATCCCCATTTCTAATACAACACTCATGGTATTTATCCCAAATTTCACTGCTACCCATGCTATTACTAGTACATATCAATGTTAGTTGGAAGTACACCAAAAATGGTCCTTGCAAGTTTAAGGGCAAACAGGTCAAAAATTAGACTTGTAATACTGTACACTGCATAAACAACTTAAGAGAAGTCAAAGGAAGTGCTGCTTTCCTTACCCTTATACTCATAACATGCAGCAAGCCAGAGAGTGGAGATAGGAAAGCTTTGGAAATGAAATTACACAATGAAGTTTGCATAAAATTAATACAGCAGATTTGGATGCTATTCTGGGGTATGGGGTCAGGAATATTTTAGATTATAGAAGGTCTGTTATAGCAATTTAGATTGTTCTTATGTTTTTATAGATAAATTATTAGCTACAGCTTAATAAAGAAGATATTATTATTATTTGTTAAGGATGTAAAGGCAATGTCTGTGTATCCTGCATGAGTGTGTGTATTGCATAAATACAAACAATCATACATATTATCATGCCAGTAATTACCTAGTCTGTTCTTAAAGGTATTTAGTGAATCAGAATTTACTACTTGATAGGGTAAATTGTTCCAATAATTGATCATTCTCACTGAATTATATCTTAATGGTTGACTGCTCTATTAGAGTATTTAGATTTTTTTGCTACAAGCAGCGACCAATAATAATGGAGGCATGGCACCCTTCTAAAAATGGTCCAAATGCTTCAACAAACCTTCAGAAAAAAATTGGTGCTTTTATCCACTTCGTAACAATTTCCTCAAAATTCAATGCTAAGCTACAGTACCCCACTATATGGTGAGCTTTGGGTAATTGTATTAACTTGTCTTTTTATTTACTATAGGAATGAGGATTATGAGGGAGAAGACTTTTAATGATTTGTTTAGCTACATGAACATTTATCATTATCATTTAGTAATTATTACAATTATGTTAATTAGACAAGATATCAGCATAGCTACACAGGCTGAATTGTTTGCAGCTGAATAAATACTCTACAGGGAAATGTAGCTGAAATTTCTACAGGGAGACTTGTAACATAGCTGTACTCTTAGATTACATGGTGAATGGTTTGTAGTTGAACTCTCCAGAGAGTGACCCATAACCTAACTAAACAACTATCCAAAACGTATCTACAGTAAGTTACGTAGTTATTATTGATCATGTCCCAAAGTCAGAACACTCTTCAATTTTTGCACCATACATGCTACAGCCACATTAAGTAGACAAATTCTGTGATCTGTTCTTAATAATTCAGCTTGACAGAGCAGTAGTTTAAACTGAACAGAAATAGCCACAGAATTATTATTTTCAGGATTTGCACATAATTATGTGTGACAGTTCTCTTCTTCCTTTGCTATGGAATATCTAAGTATAATAATCATAAAAATGTGTTACAAAAGTTAATAATAAAGTATACAAAAATAACTAGTAACATAACTTCCAGTTACCTTTTACAAAGTAACTGTAACTGTAAATAAGTTATGGGATAAAAGTAGCAGCTACTTTTCTGAAGTAACTACCCCAACTCTGCTTAAGCTTCCTATATCATCAAAACAGCTTTACCATACAGTAATATGGAGAATTGTCATTGATCTATACACCCAAGAAAAATGGATCACAATTGATGTGATTACTACACAAATGGTGAATGTTGAAATAAGTCTATGCTAGAATATGTTTTGAAAACAAAGTGCCAAGCTTGAATGTACTAATTGTTGATTACAGTGAAGAATTATTGGATAACATGTTTATTGCTGTGCAGAAACTCAGAATTTTTTAGATATATCAAAAACCTGATTGAAACACTAACTCCATCAGACTACTGGTCATAGGCTACTACAAGTAACAATAATACTCACACTTAGAAGTCAAAACTTAGATAAGTTCACTGGAAAACAAAGTACACTGGTGCCACATGATTAGTGATACGCCAACCACACTGTGCTAGACAAACAGTCTCACTATAATCTTCAAAATTATATACCATACATAGACCATCAAATATTGATACAATACAAGAATTGGAAAACATGTCTCTAAAAGGGTATTACAGAGACAGACTTTTGTTTCCAAGACATTTTAAAAGCCTTGTATATGAATTTCCTCTAACAATTGTACTATTTCACATAAAAGAACTTGTTCTATACAACTTAAAAGATGTTAATTGAAACAGTTAGGCAATGCATTGTCCCATATTAGGCAGACTATATTATTATTATTGGGTAATTATACCTTTTTTATTTTTATTTTTTTTACGTTTTGTAAACCACGCTGTAGAAAAGTACAACACTTATCTACAGTATATACACAGTTATAATAGAGTCATAATAATGTATCATTGTATGTTCTGTAAAACAGTCCGCCATCCATTTGTGTGACCTTCTAATAGAATATTTGGTGGAATTGAATTCCATAGGTCAACAACTGCTGCTTGCCAGCTGCGACGAAAATGGTCTAAAGTATGGAAGTTGCATGGGTTCTGGAAACGTAGATGGCTGGCTGGATCAAAGCCATGCAACCTCTGAGATGATCTAAGTGGAGTCTTAAACTTAGGACAGAAGGTTTGCAGATTACCACAACCATCTCCAGCCAGAAGGCGACAAGTAAGACCCAGAATTGAAGCATTCCGATGATCAGTTAGAGATTGAAATGTAAAACAACACATGTTCTCAACATGAGCTTGAAACTGATCCAAACAATTCAGATGAGTCAATGCTGTTCTGGAATAGACGACACAACCATATTTCAGTACAGAGCGAATCCAGGATTTATAAAGGGTGGCAATGCTCTGACTTCCAAATAAAGATTGACAACGATACAACTGGCCCAAACGTTGTTTCCCACGACTTATAACACTGTCAATATGTTTCTGCCAGGTAAGGGAAGAAACAAAAATAAATCCAAGGACCTTGACTGAGGACACTTCAGGGATATGAACAGCATTTAAGTATAAAGGAGGGTGATCAGAGATGTCTGATTTTAAAGAAATCACTAATGAAAAGGTCTTTAATGGAGCAAATTCGATGTTCCAGCAAGTGCCATATTCACATAATGCTGCTAGATCAGCATTGAGATGAGCAGCAGCACCTGAAAACAAATCACCTTATTCCACTGATCTGGTATATAGCTATTAGGTACATGTAGTTTGGAAATTGGATACAATTTTCTGTAGAGTTTTTTTTATTAGAACAAAAGTTATGAGCAATCAAGGGGTCTGACATGAGCCTAAAATCCTGTAGGAAATTCCGAAACCCACGAAATTTTGGGAGATTCCAAGCCAAGATTCCAGATTGCAAGCCCAGTTCCGGATTCCAGATATTTAGCTATAAAATGCTCAATAATATGGTTGCAGAGTATTTCTAATCAGTACCGAGAAGACTACTTCTTTAGTCCATATATACAGTAACAAGCTGCTATATATTATAGTGCTTACAAACTCTGATAATAAGTCACTCTCTAGAGTTCCTATGGATACATAGCTAATATACATGAAATTGACAAGGGAAAAACATCCTGACCACCTGCAGTTAAGTGTTCAAGCATCAATCAGATGGCTGCAGGTTTGAGGCTGCCCACAGATTTTTCCTCCTTTCTCCACATTTGCAAACATACTTTATACAACAACTTATAAACAGGCTGTAGGACCAGGTGTCCTACAGACCTTCAGCACTTGTGCTGTAAAGCCTTAATAAATTAATAAAATGCAATTTAAAGTTGTAATTTAAGACTAGTGACATCCTTCACTAGCTGCAAATCTTATTTTTACTATGTTTTCCAAGAAAGTAATTTTAAGTCTGGAGGTAAGACTAGATATTCAGGTTATCAGAAAAGCTATAGGTGACGTTATTTGTGCAACAGTTCCAGTTATTTAGCCAAAGACTGTAGAACAAAGGAGAGTGAGAGTCAAGACAGAAAGACGCCACAGATGATCAAAATTGTAGATAGGATGAAGATCATTTGCACAAAGCCCAATTCCAGTAACAATGGAAAAGAGTCCTGCTGTGTCAAAGACAAGCTAGAAGGAGTCCCTGTAACAGAATTGATAATATATGGGTACAGACATAACAACTGTTTGAAATGACTTGCTCTACACATAATAACTGTAACAGTTGAAAAGGATGGATTGGAAGCTAGGCAGTTTAAACCACCGGACCACAAAGTATGACCAGAAGCTCATCTGATTGGATGGACATATACGACCCAACTTTTGAAAATCATCCTTTTCTGCACATAAGTTATAGTAAAACTTGCTTGAAAGTTTCAGAATTTTAAACACTTTTTCTTTGCACATTTTGATAAGGTAACTAGGCCTGAGTCAGATATGCTCAAAATTTTGCCCAAAATGCTTTCAGGAATTTCCCAAAATTTCACCTATTGTGTTCTTCACTGTTATCATTTATGTTTGCATTATACTCTTAGGTTAGCACATTTCTTACAATTCTCTAGGATCATTATCTGTGAATGCTCTATTAGAGTATTTCACTACAATGTGGCTGTTCTATTAGAGAGTATCAATCTAAGGAGCTCTTATGCACAATCCATTATTTTGAAGTGTTCTATTGCACTTTGCAGTTTACACTGAATACTCTATTAGGAAGTATCCATCTATTTTTCATGAAATTAAGCTCCATAGTTAAAAATACTGTATCTACCTATGGTATGCCAAGAAGTAGTTAAGCAGTTAGAAAACATGTAGAGACTTTGAGTGATTCCAGCCATAAATTTTAGGAGTCAAGTTCAGTAATTTTGTTTAGGAAATGTGGTGGTTTTCTAAGATTCTGTGCAGACTATAGAGCACTTAATTCAGTAACAAAATGATTTTCTTTGTCAAGGATCAATGACCTGTAGGGAAGATCTCACTATTTTACTACCTTATAGATCTTGCTACAGGGTATTGGCAGATTAGAGTTGACGTTGTCAAGTCAACAACCAGAAAATTACTGCATTCATCACCTATCAAGGATTATTTGAATTTAAAGTAATGCTAATTGGTACAATGAACGTGCCAGCAGTTTTCTGGTGGTTCATGTGAAGAGTTATAGCAGGACCCCCACTGTAGCTTTGGAGACTCTCTCCTTGTAGTCAAACTTAGATAAGAAATAACTCATAACACAAGTACACAAAAAATTGGAATTTTCAACTAGAGTAAGGACCGTAGCACATCCAAACAAGCTGGAGTAATGCACAACAGTAAAACGATAAGAAGTGTTATATCCATACTATGATCACAGCAGGGATATACACTTCTTAATGTTTTACTGTGATTTAATGTTGTGTGCACTACTCCAGCTTGTTTCAGTGCTTTTTATCCATGTGCTATGGTCCCTACTCTAGTTGAAAACTCTAATTTTAATTTTGTGCACTTTTTTGTTAACATATTTTTCTTGTTATGACCGTTGAACCCACATATACCGCATCAAAAGAAAAGGTGCTGCACACCCCAGCTACCTATTATTGTCTAAAAAGTGAAATATCCATTATGATTTGTTGTCACCTATGTTCAACCCATTACACAGCATTATGAATCAAGAACTTTTCGAAAAATACCTCTGTAATCAAAGTAGTCACTAAATAAAAGTACAGATAATTCTGTTACGAAGGGAAGCCATCATGTGCTACTGCCCAATTTACACCTTTTGCTGTCAGCCAAGATAAATGGGACACAAAGGAGGACACTGGTAAGTCCATAAACAATGCATTGTATGTACTGCAGTGTGCCAAAAAGCACCTCTCAGGCCGAAGTGACGTTGAACAGTGAATCACCTGTACCCTTAGCCATTATCGAGTTATGCTTGTCTGATAACATCAGTTATGCATACTCGGTCAGTCAGTAGAAAATCCTGTTGAATAATTATTTTAAATTCTGCAGCAACTTGTTGAAAGCATTTCGGATCAATCTGAAAGCTTGTTTGGGCTTACTTTTACCTAACCAATACTGCTTCATCGTCGTCAGGGAAAAACTGAGGCCTGTTTTTGGGTGATGGTATTTTGTGGACCATGCCTACTCCTTTGCGGTCCCTACTATATTACAGAGTTAAAGAAAAAATAGTTTAAACACCAAGGATGATGAAACTACAGTGACTTCTTTAATAAACAGTGGCTGCTCATAGAGTAACAAGTTCAGTGGCGGATCTAGAATTTTTAAAAGGAGGTTTCTGAAAGCTGGTATAGCTGAATAAGGCATCTGATGACATTTCTCAAAAAAAATTGAGATTTTAGAACCTCTGAGATTGGATCTATGTTTAGTATAGGTCAGCTGCCAAAATCAGACTGAATATGTTTATCCAAAATGTGTTGGTTTGATGGTACAGAAACACACTTCATACTGGACCATGACGTTTGTGCTTATATTGTTTATTACAAAAACCTGTTCACATAGGGTAGATAGTATAATATGTGTGATGTGCTCAGTTTGTTGTTTGAGTATATACCACATTACAGTACAAAATATTAGCAGGGATAAAACTATCTGATATGAGAATCATAAATGTCCAATATACCTGTACAACACCTTTTAAGTATTAAGTTTTCATCACACAAATTAGCTACATTATTATACCTGTATTACACTGTTACATATTTCAGTAAATTATCACAAGTGTGGTTTTTCACAGTACCGAACTTCAAATATTGTGATCATAAATTATTTCCATCAGTGTACACTCTACACCTAACTACATCACTCATACAACATTACCATAATACACATACCATTACAGCCTCAACTGTCACTGTTTGCTGAGGGCATGGCTTGTGGTCATCACAAACCAAAAACAGATCACTTAAACATGTTTCATAGTCTACAACACCAGCAGCACTCCAGCAGCAGTATTTGTAATGAGACTCTTTTTAGGCTGTTTTGGGTGGGTAATAAATCTCATATACTCCACCTTGTTTTCTAATATACTCCACGCCTTCAGGCACAATATAACATATGATGCTCAAAACTACACTGTAGGTCTATCCAATCAGTATGCATTTTTCACGTGCAGTGATGTAACAAGGGCACTTAATTTTGTTGTGTGAGCATGCATAGTTGTCATGGCATTCATATTATTGTAAGAAAACCAGCTGCTTTTGCCGAGCCTACAGCAGAAACAGCTGTGGATGAGGTAAGTAATCTGAGTGTAATGTAAAAAGTAGTTATACGGGCACAATGTGGAGTCTATGAAATTTATAAACCCTCAGGCCCTTAGTAGTGGCCTCACTTCACTCGTGCGCTACAGCCCGGGTCTTCGGGTTTATAAATTTCATCGACTCCACAATGTGTCTGTATAACTATAATTTAGCTAATAATCTTCTAGCCACAACCAATATTACAAATGACTCTTATCCTAGCCTCTTATTGGTGCAACAAATAAATTATCAGGGGATGCTCCAGGGGAGTTTCTGTGGTTTCTAAAAGCTGGTCAAGCAAAATTGAGACAGATACCAGAATAGAGTAATGACATTAATAGAGCAGTCATTCTAATAGTACAGTGAAGTATTTTTAATATATTAGTATTTAACAAACTGCTGAAATTGTTCTCAAATTCAACTTTAGAGGATCTAAATTTCCTTTAAACTAAGTCTTTGTGGAAGCATTTGTTGATTTTTGTGGTGTCTAGGCTTGCGTCACATTATGCTGGCATAATTTCAAGCATAATAGGCTAGTAAAATTATATAAGTACACAAAATTTTTTGTAATTTTCAACTAGAGTAGGGACCATAGCACATCGATAGAAAGTATTGAAAAAAGTTGGAGTAGGCATGATATTAAATCACAGTAAAATAATAAGAAATGTTATATCCCTACTGTGCATTTCCGTTATGGTATCTTGAGCACAGTAGGGATATAACACTTCTTATTGTTTTACAGTGATTTAATATCATGGACTACTCCAACTTGTTTCAGTACTTTTTATCGATGTGCTATGGTCCATACTCCAGTTGAAATTTCCAAATTTTTTTGTGTACTTGTTTGTTAACTTTTTTTGTAAATAATTTTATAGAGGGATTGCACGCGGGATTCGTTATGACGTATTTTCGTAAAATGCTTAACAACCGTTGCTTGTCAGACATTTGTGAGGTACGCGAGTGAAGGCTACAGCCAGTCTCAATGGTTCACTGTAGAATGGAACACGTTCACTAGGTTAGTCACTTGTATAAACTAGGATAGCCATTGTCAAAATTGTACAAAGTGTTAGTGTTCACGACTAATCGACAAAAAATTGATATTAGGCCAATGAAACTTGATTACCAGTTTCTTGTTCAGATTTTTGAAAATTTGATGCGGGCGGGCGGTTATTATTCATTATTCATTATGCACAACATACATCCAAACATGAAGGTTTCTGCCAAAAAACAGTGAGATCTACATTGACTACTCTTGCATTAGCTAAAGTGCTGTGTGGTGTATGTTACTAGAATATTCAGCTAATTCTGTAACTCCTAAACAAGTGATTTTTCCATTAGAGTGACTGCTCTATTAGAGTATTTCGATGTGAAATACCAATAATGAAATTCCATGCGGGTGCATCAAAAGCATGCGGGCGATGACGCGAAACTGCTAATCAAATTTCATTGGCCTTACGCTTGTCCAATTTAGTGCTAGTATTTAACGCTTGTTTCTAACCTTATCCTAGCTTTTGACAGAGATCCTCTTATTTAGTAAAGCGTGGTGACGAAATAAGTGCATTCGCCCTATTGCATGCCATTGAAAAGTAAACCTCACAAATGTCAGACTAGCAACGGTTGTTAAGCATCCTTATAGTTCGCGCCACAATACTTTTCACGTGCAAACCCTCTATTATGACTGGTGAACCCACGCATACCACATCTGAAAAGGCACCGCGCCCCCCAGGTATATCATTATTGTCTGAAAAGTGAAGTATCCATTGTCAGCTATGTTCAACCTGTTACACAGCATTTCAAATCAAGAACTGTTCGAAAAGCACCTCTACAATCTACGCATACCAAAACAAAGAAATCGTGCCGCGCACCCCAATCATATTAATTATAGTCTGAAAAGTGAAGAGTATCCGTTATGCTTCGCTGTAGGCTATGTCCAACCCGTTACACAGCAGTACGAATCAAAAACTGTTTGAAAAGTACCTCTGCAATTGAAATAGCCATGATGAAAAATACAGACGATTTCCGTTTCGAAGGGAAGCCATCACGTGCTCGTGCCAAATCGACACCTTTCCCTGTATATAGTTAGGTAATAAGTAGTAGTATGGTGTAGTTTTCAGTAAAAAAAATATTCCGTTCCAATACTGAAAAAAAAACAAAAAAAAAAAACACCTTTCCCTGTCAGCAAAGATGAATGGGACACAAAGGAAGACACTGGTAAGTCCATGAAGAATGCATTGTACGTACTGCGGTATGCCAAAAGGCACCTGTTGGGCTGAAGCGACGTCGAACAGTGAAAAAATCAAGCCTGTAGCCTTAGCCGTTATCGATTTACGTTTGTCTGAAGGCATCAGTCAGTCAGTCACTTACTCAGTAGTCAGTAGAAAATTTCGTTGAATAAATTTTTTTTGAAATTCTGTAGCAACTTGTTGAAAGTGTTTCGGGTCGATCTGAAAGCTTGTTTGGGCTTAGTTTTACCTCACCAATACTGCTTCATCGTCGTAAGGGAAAATCGAGGCTGGTTTTTGGGTGATATTATTTCGTGGGCCATGCCTACTCCTTTGTGGTCCCTAGTATACAATTACTATTGTACTGTATGATAAGCCAGCATAATAGGTCAATTTTCAAGACTTTTAATTAATGCACATTATGTGCACCAAAAATACAGCAAAACATGAACACACTACATCTTAGTATATCAAGAAAATGTGCAGTGTTATCATTATAATTGTTTCTTGGATTATTATTATTCACACTTTGCGGAATTAAGATCAAGACACTCTAATAGAGCAGTTACTTAATACACTAATGCAGTAGTCAGAAAAGGTTGAATATACTCTAATAAAGCAGCCAATGCTAGAGCATAATCTTCATTTTGAAAGAATATAATTTTGTTTTCAAAGCATATTGGTTCAAGCCAAAATACAGAATATAATTTTGTTTTCAAAGCATATTGGTTCATATTGGTTCAGGTGGTGTCTAATTGTCTGGGTAGTGCAATAGATGACCACACCACCATAGGTAGGGTCCGCAATGCGAAAAGTCGATATCCTCCAATCAACTACCTAACTATTGTCATGTGTTAGGCTAAGTGTAACTTGAATAACACCAGCGTGGCAGCCAAGTTTGCCACTTTTTTCTGGTAGAAAATGATACAAATGTCTTAAAATCACCTGATTTTTCGTTTCAGCAGTTCGTAGGGTTCTTGGTATGCCATGATATTCACTCTCAACATTGTTCTAGTAGTCTATCATCAACTCAAAGTATTGCTGGTTTGATTTTATTGGTCAGTTTTTGGTGGCAGCACAATCTGTGTGCCTTTTTGGCGACAGACAAAATGTTTCTTGCTTTGGAGCACAGGACAAGCAGAGCAGCAACTGCGCCGTGGGTCAGCAATGATCAGTACTAGGTAAAGTACTTGCATGCGGAGTATGGTTATAATTGAAGCTTGTTAGCCATCTGGCTGAGCCATCTATATGTTGAAATTCGGCCAAAATGACGCGATTTTTGCAAACAAATACCAGAATGGTTGATACATCAGTGAGACAGTCTCCAACAGCAAGGATACGAAGCTTAAAACACCTAACAATACGGCTAACTCATCCAGTAAACACATAGAGCAATCCAATGCATGAAATAGGCACTCACGTGATCGAAATTCAAATCGCGGAAATACCCATGAAATCGCTTTCATTTCTGAATAGGAACCATGCAGTGTGCTCCTCACTGCTTAAAGGTGCTTAGTTTACTAATTTGTTAAGCTGCTTTACTGTAGTTGTACCCATAGTAAAGTGTCAGTAACTTTAAGTATATGGAACATAATTGTTTTACTAAGTTTTAAACTCTCAGTAAAACATCAGTGAATGCAGGTTTACTGAAAAACTACTAAAATACCAAACAATTAACTGTTCCATATACTGGGGATATACCACTCTAGTAAACAATGAAGTTTCAAGTAGTGCCTTTTGTAAATATTTGCGTTAATTGTTCACTCAGACGTGGTCTGGGCCAGTGCAGGTGTATTTCATGCTGCGATGGCATCATAGGGAGAGTCTCAGACTACTGGGCTAATCGAGATGTTGAACCTAATGCACACAAACTGATTGTCACTTGATTCCAAGTGATTTTAATGTAATTGGAATAGACTATGGTTGTATTTTCCGAGATTTAAATATCGATCATGTGAGTACCTATTTCATGCATTTGATTGCTCTATGCGTTTACTGGACGTGATAGCCGTATTGCTAGGTGTTTTTAAGCTTCGTATCCTTGCTGTTGGAGACTGTCTCACTGATGTATCAACCATTCTGGTTGTAGCGGGGTTATGACGTAAGGATGGATGGTTTTGCAGCCAGATAAAGCTTGTCTGACTCGGGAGTCCAGCGGAGTCCCAAAACATTGACTGACAGTGCATTCTCGACTGTGTTGTCCTTGACAGCTGCAGCAGTGAGTTCAGTGCTGTTAGAGGACCAGCTACGCAAGTTGAGTCTTGCATCACCCATAATGGCTCTAGCTTGTCGGTAATAGTCCAGTGACACTTGCTCTGAATCACAGCCGGTTATAATGTTGTCCACGTAAAGGTTGGAAAGCATATCATGTGAGACCATCGACTTGTACTGCTCAAGGTGATAACGTAATACAGCATTAAGCATGAACGGCGAGCTGGTGGCTCCGAAGGGTACAACCTTAAAACAGTACACACAGAACTCACTTGAAGGGTCTGTTGGATCGGACAACCAGAAAAACCGGGTGTAGTTCCTGTCATCAGGGTGTAGCTGTATGTGAAGGAAAGCCTTCTCGATGTCCGTGGATATTCCAAAGCAACGTGATCTGAAACGGACAAGAACAGCACATAAGTCATTATCACATGGTGAGCCTATGAGTAGACAATCATTAAGACAAGGACTGTGAGACGACTGACGGCAACTGCAGTCAAAGACAATCCGTAGTGGTGTTGTTGTAGAATCTTTCTCTACACCATGATGTGGGATGTAATGGACGCCTGGTTGTGGGCCGGACTGATCATCAACATGCTCGATAAAGCCCCTAGCTTCCTGTTCACTGATGATCTGGTGATAGATTTTCAGCAGATCAGGGGTTTTGGACAGACGCTTGACTAGTTGACGTGTTCTCTGTTTAGCTATGGTAGTAAAGTTACTTGGTAGGTCAAGATGGTCTGGTTTCCAAGGGAATCTAGCCACGTATGCTCCGTCCAGATCTCTAGTAACACAAGATGATGTGTACTGGTCTAGCACGTTGTCACTCAAGTTGTCAACAGGGGTCACTCCCACAGATTCTAGGTCCCAGAAACGTTCTAGGTTGAACTCACGTTGTGCAAGAGCCAGCATCATGACACTGTTAGCGCTGATTAGGAATTGACCAGTTGTTGTTGGAGTTGGTCCTGAGAGTAGGTAACCTACTTTGGATTCCACTGCTGTTGGTCCATCACCTCGTACAATAGCATCACCAACAATGTCCCAATAGTGGTCCGCACCCACAAAGAGGGAAACATCAAACTCCTTATCTGCACTGAGTGGGTGGGCTAGGGGGAGGTTATTAAAGCGTGGGAGGTGGGCAACATTAAATGTCACTGTGTTCTGTAATGGTGTGGCAATCCGGGGTACTACAAGCACAGTTAGTGGTATGGATTAACCGGTCATAGTAATTAGATTTACCACAGCAACATTTACCTGACGATTCAACTGACACTGTGCCCCAAAGGATGATACTGTGATGTCTTCTTTGCGGTAGGACTGTACAGCTAAGGTGTTAGCAAGTTCTTCAGTAATGAATGATCTCTGGGAGCCTTCATCGAATAACACATTAGCTTTTGTAGAGTTTGTACCATTTCTGACAGTTTTTATCGCAGTTTTGAGAAGACAAACAGTGTTCTGTGGAATTGGAACAGTTACTGAAAGAGAGGCAGTGTCAGTTGAATTAGAGGTTGTGGGGATAGCAGGTTGACCATGTACTGGGTTGGCTGGCTGTCCGGTGTTAGTTGAGCGGACAGATGTCTCAGAAGTGTTGTCACTGTGCTGTCCATTAGTACATAGGCTGGTGTGATGCTTTCGTTGGCAGGTAGGTATGGCAGCGATGTCTCGAGTTACATTGAGACACCTTGTGGTGCCCTAAACAACTGAAGCAGAGTTTATTCTGACGTACAATCTCACACCGCTGTCGTGGGTCCTGAACTGATTCACACATGGAGGGAAAGTGACAACCTGCACAAAATGGACATCGTGGTTTGCTCTTGCCTGCTGTTATAGATTTCTTAGCACTGGTAAGAAATGAAGCAGTTGGTGGGATCGGGGAGGTACGTGATTCTGTTGATGATCCCATTTCCAGAATATGAATTTCGTTAAGAACAATAGCTTGCAATTCTGTGATGGTCCATTTCTTGTTGCCATGGGCTCTGACTAAGTTCTGCTTGGTCTTGGCTGGCAGCTTTCCAAGAAGGATTGTTACAAGTAGACTGCCATAGGAATCCTCCGGTTCACCTAGTGTTGCTAAGCTGCGAATGTGCCCTTCAGTGGTGTCATAGAATTGCCGCAAACTGGAGAGAGAGTTACTCGGGTTGGTCAAGTCAACAAAGGCTTGCATGTGTGCTTCAACTTGTTTGTACACCTGTCCAAATCTGTCCTTCAGCAGAGTGACGGAATGTCCATAGTTGTCATTAGTTAACTGGAAACCAGCAATAACTCGGGCGGCATCACCATGGAGCTGTGCTCGAAGATAACTGAGCTTTTGCACGCCTGTCAATGAAGTGTTACTGTGGACTGCTGCCTCAAAACAGTCCCAAAAAGTCTGCCAGACTAGGGGGTCGCCATTGAACTGCGGTAATTCTAGTTTGGGGAGGCGAGTTACTTATGGTAGAACAGCAGATGGAGGTGATGTGTGATCACGTGACGTGCAGACTTCTGTAGTTGTAGATATCGTGGACCTAAGGCGTTGAGTAATTTTCGCCTTGGCTGTAGATATGGGAGAGTTTATTTCTTCCGTCTGTAGTACCTCTGCTTCGATCTCCTCCTCGTCTGTTGTAGCCTCCAGTATCTTCGCATCTAACCCTGAGATAAGGCTGCAGCACATGTTGCTGTCAGACCTTCAGTGCTGGTCACTGTAAAGTGCTAATAATAAATACTTTAGGTTTAAGGAAGAAAATCCACCCCTCCTGGAGGAAGACTGAGTGTGGCCCCGACTAGACATTGGGTGACCTACAGTTCGAATCCTGGGGTTGGAGGGATTTTTTTCCTTACTTTGGTCCCTTTTCTGTTACACCTTATTCAGTCAGTAAAGTCAAGTCACTAGGTCTAAGTCCTTGTAGGTTAGGTAATCCTAAGGCTGCAGCACATGTTGCTGTCAGACCTTCAGTGCTGGTCACTGTAAAGTGCTAATAATAATAATAATAAAACAATAGATTAGTTCTTGTTTTCGCTGGAGTTGCTCGTGGAGATCCTTTAAGGTTGCGACGTTATCGTCAGTAAGCTCCTGTGCATTAATTAGAATCTCGGGTAAACTCTGCAGTAGCTTTGTGAGATGCGCTCTGAATCCTCGTCTAGATGAAACCAGTCTCTTGAGTTCCGCCATTGACCACAGCACCAAAAATGTAGCGGGGTTATGACAATATAGTCGGCGTACCTGTCACAGCACCAAAAATGTTGTTGGTAGAATTACAGTACGCCGAGGTTCCACTTACGATTGGCGGAATGGGGAGGATTCAAGACTACTCACGAAGCAAGCCCCTCGTGTTAATACCACAATCGAACCAGTTCTTATCACGTGTACAGACATGCGCACACATAATAGTGTTACATACATAATAAGCGTGTGTGTGTTCTACAGTTCATCCTCCGCGACACTGGTATTTGTTTGCAAAAATCACGTCATTTTGGCCGAATTTCAGCATATAGATGGCTCAGCCAGATGGCTAACAAGCTTCAATTATAACTATACTCCGCATGCAGGTACTTTACCTAGTACTGGTCATTGCTGACCCATGGCGCAGTTGCTGCTCTGTTTGTCCTATGCTCCAGAGCAAGAAACATTTTGTCTGTCGCCAAAAAGGCACACAGATCGTGCTGCCACCAGAAACTGACCAATAAAATCAAACCACCAATACTTTGAGTTGATGATAGATTACTAGAACAATTTTGAGAGTGAATATCGTGGCATGCAAAGAACCCTACGAACTGCTGCAACGAGAAATTATGTGATTTTAAGATATTTGTATCGTTTTCTAACAGAAGAAAGTGACAAGCTTGGCTGCCACGCTGGTGTTATTCAAGTTACAGTTAGCCTAACACATGACAATAGTTAGATAGTTGATATCGATTTTTCGCGTTGCGGACCCTACCATAGGTAACCAGGTAGAGATATGCGTGGTAGCTAAAGATACTACTGCTCTTCTTAACAAATCATATCAGAGCATGCTAATTTATCAGTACGCCTGTGGTAATAATCAAGACACACGGTATGCCGTGCGGCCCAAGAAGCCGGCGCGCAACACCCGTGAGTATATTGACAGGAAGAACGAAAACGCAATTTTCGCACCTCCGTAGGTCTGTGCTGCCTTGATGAAACAAGACGATTTTTGCTGTGGACACTCCCTCCAACTTCAGTACTCCACATTCCAAATTTGAGGGAAATCGCTTCAAGCGTTCCCAAGATCGATATGCGACTTCAAAAATTGGCTTAGTTTCTTCGTTTTTTCTTCTTTTTTTTCTTCCTCTTTTTGCACACTTACATAAACCGCCATAAAACGCGAACGCAATATCCGATTGCCTTGAAATTTGGCACACAGAAGGGGTATAAATAGTGATTTCCAACCAACCAATTTTTCGCACATATTTTTGCTACTTAAATTACACACCTTCAAAACTGTTTCACAAGCTGCCGTTCCAGTTAATAGTAGTCAGTGCTTCGTACTTCGTAATGCACTTTACTGGATTAAAATCCATGCGGTATTTATTGAAATATGTCGAATCAAAGTTTGAGAAATAAAAATCCCCATAGGAATCCCATACAAATAATTGAGTACGTAATTCTAATTGGAAGAATACGGCACCGGTGATAGCCAAAGTTTATTATTATTATTATTATTATTAAATTAACCACCTTGTTGACATCCCAGTAAATCCGTTTCTGACACCCATATCCACTGTACATAGTACCAGAGGTTGGCGACTGATTACGCTACTTTCATACGGTCAGGATACCGCAGCCGTTAAATTATCTTTTTTACTCATTATCATAATATGAGATTTATGCAACCAATGACACGGATTGATTCTTATATGTACTCCTTTTTCCCTTCGGCAATTAAAATCTGGAATGATCTACCCCAAAACGTGATTGACTCCAATGATATTGATCAGTTCAAATAAAAACTAGCAATTATTTAATTTGTATACCTGTATGTATGTTGTGACCTGTGCACTATACTCTAATAGAGGTCTGCACAGTATTACCAATAATAATAATAATAATTCACCATCTAGCACTGTTCAGAATTCAGCATTACAATCACCCTGGACTTCAAGGCATCCCTCTGCATCAATGCAAGTATAGTTATTATTATTATTATTATTATTGTTACTGAGCAGACAGCACAGCTGATATGCTCAGGAAAAAAAGCAATCATAAAATGAATTTAGCTACGTAGTTACAAAGATTACAGTTATTGAGTTCCATACAATGTTTGCAGTCCGGTTCCGCTGAAAAAGAGTCAATATTGTTGCTCTCAATGATGGAAGATGGTAAGTTGTTCCAATCCTTAATTGATCTGGAGAAAAAGCTCTGTTGGTATGAATAGGTGGATGAGTTTGGTAGAATAAAACAATGTGGGTGATATAGTCTGGTGGATCTTGTCATTGAAATAAAATGAGGAGGAATTAACAGTGAGTAATCTTGGTGTATAATTTTAAAAAGTGCTTGTAATCTGGATATTTTACACGTCACATGAAGGCTTGGCCAAGAAAGATGCTGTAACATAGCTGTGACTGAGCTGAATCGATTAAAATCATTTAGGACCCATCTAGCTGCCCTACGCTGTACTTTCTCTAGTTGTTGAATATTGTTATGGTGGTATGGGTCCCAGATGACTGCAACATATTCCATTGACGGTTGTACTATCGTAAGGTAGGCTGTTGCTTTGATGTTAGACGAGCAGCAACTCAGGTTGCGTTTCAAGAAGTTTAATGTTCTATTGACCTTAGCAGCTATATTACTAATATGTGGAGACCATGATAGTTTGTTATCCAATATATATAACACCAAGGTAGGAGTGTTGGTTTGATGTACCCAAGTTGTGATTGTTTAGCTTGTAGTTGAAAATGATTGGTGATAATGATCTGGTAAACCGCATAATAGTACATTTGGTTACATTGAATCTTAATTGCCACTTAGTTGCCCATTCGTGTAGTTGATCAAGATCATGCTGAAGTTGAATGGCATCCTCCTTGGTAGTGATAATTCTGTAAAGTTAACAGTCATCAGCAAATAACCGTAGTGGCGAATTTACATGTTCTGTTATATCATTAATGTATAGAAGAAACATCAAAGGGCCGAGGACCGTCCCTTGAGGGACTCCTGAGTGAACAGCTATCGAGTCAGAAAAAGTACCATCCAAAGCTACTTGCTGTGACCTTCTGGTCAGCCAAGTATTGACCCACTGACAGATGTGATCGTTAATACCATAGTATCTTAATTTAACTAATAGTCTTTGATGTGGGACACTATCAAACGCTTTAGCAAAGTCAAGGAGAATGACATCGGTTTGTTTCTGTTGGTCTAGAGCATGTGACAAGTCTTCTATCAGTGAAATAAGTTGGGTAACACAAGAATTCTGGGATCTGAAGCCGTGCTGGGTATCAATGAGAATGTTGTTAGAGTTTAAATGATTCATTATGGAATGATATATAATATGTTCCATAGTTTTGGAGCATACAGAAGTCAATGAGATTGGTCGGTAGTTTGCGGTACTAGTACGGTTTCCTTTCTTGAAAACCGGACATACATTGGCCATGAGCCAATCGGAAGGTAGTATACCTGTGTCTAGTGATTGAGTGAATATAACTTGCAGTATAGGAGATATTTCGTTTGCACAATTCTTCAAGGTATATGGATGAATGTTATCTGGCCCACTGGCTTTGTTGGTATCTAATAGGGATAATTGATGTTGGATACCAGCCACTGAAAATGTAATACTTGGCATAGTAGGCAGAGCATTCACAGGGTTGTTGCAACCATTCTTGGAAGGGATATTTGATAAGTTTTCTTTAGTGAAGACTGACTCAAAATAGTTGTTTAATGCATTGGCTTTACTCTTTGTATCTGAGATAGATTCACCATCTACAATTAGGGTGGAGATATTATGGTAATCCTTACGTTTTGCTCTAATATACTTCCAAAATTGTCTACGATTTCCATTAAATGAGTTGTCAAACATTCTATTAAAATAATTATTGTGTGCTACTTTAATTTTGCTATTTATAGAGTTTTTAATCTTGCGATAGGCATTCCAGTCATTACTAGATTTGGTTCTTTTAGCTATGTTGTATAAATGTTTGCGTCTCTTCATATCCCTCTTTACTTCTCTGTTTATCCATGGTAATTTGGAGTTGGAACGTATAGTTTTGTATGGCACATGCTTTGCAACACTGTCATTGATTATACCTTTTAGATCAGTCCAGTTTTGTTCGACACTTTTACGGTAAGGATCATTCCCAAGAAAATAAGTTTGAAATTCAAGTAGGTCTCTTTTAATATTCTCAAGATTAGCTCGGTGGTATAAAGCAACTTTGTGTTCAGATTTAGTATTAATATTTGCATTATCTATATTATAATGGAAGACAACGGCCTCGTGATCCGACATTCCTGGTACAGTAGTTAAGTCCAAAATGGTAGAAGAGGTAGAAAGTACAAGATCAAGTATGTTGCTGTTTCTAGTCAGAGTATTGACAAATTGATTAAGGCCAATATCATTAATTTGATCAAGAAATACATTATTTAGTTCTACTCCATAGCTAGGATTAGAGGTAACCTGACCACTTCCATCTAACCAATTAATACCTGGAAGGTTGAAATCACCCATTACTATTATATTAGGTAGTTCAGTAAACCTATGTGTAAGAGTGTTCAAAGATAATCCCAATTGCAGTACGGGGTCAATGGACAGGTCTGGTGGATGATAAAATGAGCAAACATAAATGGGGTCCCTTTTAGAAGGAGTCACTTTTTCCCAAACGATTTCAGCATTTACATCCAATTCAGGTTCTTCGGATACATCTAGGCCTTCCTTAATGCATAAGAATACACCTCCAGCAGCCTCTACTCGATCCTTTCTTAATACAGTATATGTAGGAGGAAAAATTTCAGCGTTGTAATAAGAACTATCAAGATGTGATTCACAGCCACAAATAATATGAGGGTTGTGTTCATCAATTAAGGCTTGGAAATGAGCTCTTTTTCCGGAACTGCATAAACTACAACAATTGAGACTCAAGATTTTTGGTTTGGTATGATTGGGATTTTGGAAATTTGAAGCATTGTAACTACTTGTAGCTGAGCAGTCATCAGGAAGACTGCTCCTGTGAGCACGGTTGTTGCGTGTGTGTTATGTCCATTGGTTGAGCTGATGAATTCGAAGCTGCAGATGAAGAGTGTTTAAAAACTGCATTAATAACCTCTCCATGAAGTTGGTTGTTGACAAAAATACGATTGTTGCTAAGTTTGATTTGTTTACGGTTATGACCAGCCTTGATTAGGGACCATCTTTCCTTTAGTAAAACTGACTCTATTGCTCTTTCTTGTGGTGACATATCAGGTTTGATAATCAATGGGGAAGGTAAGGAACTTTTGTTTGCTAAAATTGTATTTACGTCCATGGTATGTTGGAGTTTAATTAAGATGGGCCGTGGCCTAGATGATTCTGTTTCAATTTCCCAAGACGAAAGCAGTCGATTATGTGATCAGGGTTTATCTGAACCTTTATACTACTAAGGGTTTCTAAAACAGCTTTAACATCATTCTGTTGTCTTTCGTGTCTAGATGTTCTTGAAGAGCATTCATCGATACCATACAAAACAACATTAGATTTGCGATCAGGCACTTGTTGAGTAGGACTGGCTGTATGTCTATCAAGGGCATTTGACGTTGTTTGGATTTGGTCAACCAGCTTTGTCTCCTGCAACTGCAAGGTTTCTATTTTATTAGACAAATCGGACACAGCCTTTTCAATTTTGCAGTGTGCTGAAGCTAGTTGCTCAAGATCTGTTGATAAGGTTGAGACAGTTAGATCTGGTTGGGGTAGCCCAGCCTGGTGGATCATCCAATCATTAATATAATGATGCTTTTGAGACGAGTTAGACAATCATTAATATTTCAGTAGTACACACAGTTGTTGATTTCAGATAGAGTGTTAATTGCTTTGTACTGTTCTTGAGAAACATTATCACAATTAGCATGTACCCACATACGACATAAATCACATTGTATGGCATCATCATCTTCCTCACATTTCTTATTACATTTCCCACATACATTTAATTGCTTATTTAACACATAGTGGCACTTATCTGGTGAATCATCAAGTCCAGCTTTTCTCTTCTTGCTTCCAGCATTATCAGCCATTTCAGTGTGTTAGGACTAGAAAATTCTAATTAAGGCCCACCTGCCAATAAAAAAATGCGTCAAAGTTGACTGCAATTAAATGGATAAAACCTACTGGCCTGTTAAATGTATCGTTAAGGAAGAAGCACAGTCACGGTACTACAACTGGGTCGCTTCAGGGGTTGATTCAGAATACTCCACTTCAGGAAATGTGTACTCACTACGCGGGAGACCTTGTCAATATCCAGTGGGAGGAATAGCAGACACTTGAAGTCTAAAACAAGCCCCAAATGAAGAGGACGTACGGAGCGAAAAGGAATCATCCAAACACGAACCGCAAATTTTTTTAGTTTGAAGGTGAGCAGTTTGTTGTCTTGCGCGGAATTGCAATATAAAGTTCAAGGTTGAACATAATCTTTTCAAAAGTGGAGACTGGCATGTGATGCCAACCTTACATGGCTCCACACTTACCTGATGTTATAATTATTCTGGTGTATTTACTGCTGTTTTGATCCATTTTATAGCAGCTTCAGTAATTGTAATTTTGGTCAGAAACTATTTATAATTTCTCTTTGTAGTATATAGTGATGTCATTGTGTTATATAATAATTATTATCCTTATTGCTTACAATGTGACAAATAAAGCTGAACAGTGTCCAAACAAATCTTTTTTAATAATAATATTGCTCTTACATTTTGTTATCTGATTGTCAGGTTTCCGAAGTATTTGTTAATTGTGATTTGTGATGCCATTACTTACCATGTTATATAATATTACTGATTTTTCCAGTTAGTTATCCTTGAAAATGCATTGGGTACCTGTGTATACTTAGTATTACACAATACACACAGTTTTATTTGTGATTATTCATGTAATATTCTGAGTGGTCAATCTACAACGAAGTGGTCAATCTTGAGAGGTTTTACTTAGCTCATATGCTGTTCTCCATAAAATAGTTATGTGGTGAAAATTTTATGTCATTATTAGTTTCCTATCTAGATTTATGACACTTTGAATATTGTGTTTGGTGCCATACGATATATGTAAAAGCATTGAAAATACTGTGCATAAAAATCATCACAATGTCAACTTCTTTTGCTTATATCTTTTGATAGGAACCACCAATTGAGGTGGGGTTTGCACTAAAATGATCCTGAAAAGTAGCACAATATTTGTTATACCAATAAATACATGGAATGTTAATTATTTAATTTAGTTGGAAATCTCTAGTATAAAGGCCCATCTCTGTACCAACTTTGGTTGGAATACGATAAACAGGCAAAGAATTATTAGCGATTATTCACAAAAATAACACCAATATGTTGTCACACCTACAGGATAAACCGCTGACGGGAAGAAGCTGAAGTGTGGGTGAATAGGTTAACTATTGAACCTCAAACCTTTTGTGGTTTGAAAGAAATCGAGCTAAAAACCAGGAAGATACAACGAAAAAACCAACAGTGTGTAACAATTATGCAATCATAATAATAAACTAATTTAAAAACGACTACTTTCCACGCCCACCAGAAAAACCGCTCGGAGTAATGCTTTGAAATTTGCTACACAGATGGAATAATCATCTTAGAAAGGATCGTCAATGGTGTAGAAGAATCAGACTTAAAGCCACGGAGTTATAACACAAAATCAAGTAGCAAGTGCGAGATCGAGATACTCTAATAGAGCAGTCACCCTAATAGAGCAGTCACACTGAAAAGAATTCAAAGGATCAGCTAGAAACTAGTAACCTGTATAGAGTTAAGCTACAAACAGTTCATCCTGTAGAGATATCAACTAGAAGAAGTTACCTTGTAGGGAGTTCAACTACGTAGTTCAGCTAGAAGAAGTCACTTTGTAGAGAGCTCAGCTACAGCTACAAAGAAACCACCATGTAGAGAGTTCAGCTACAAATAAATCACCCTGTAGAGGGATCAGCTAGAATAAATTACCCTGTACAGAGTTCAGCTACAAAGAAACCATCATGTATAGAGAGTTCAGCTGCAAACAAATCACCTGTAGATAGTTCAGCTACAAACAAATTACCCTGTAGAAAGGTCAGCTAGAAGAAGTCACCTTGTAGAGAGTTCAGCTACTAACTAGTGACCCTGTAGAGACATCAGCTAGAAGAAGTTACCTTGTAGAGAGTTCAGCTACAAACAAATCATCCTGTAGAGAGATCAGCTAGAAGAAGTTACCTTGTAGATAGTTCAGTTACAAACAATTCACCCTGTAGAGAGATCAACTAGAAGGACTCACCTTGTAGAGTGTTCAGTTACAAAGAAACCGCCATGTAGAATTCTGTAATAAATATATGTATTATATATGTAGTAGTTGTAACATGGGCACGAGTGATTTGCCTGAAATCACAAGTGCCCATGTTACAACTAATATATTCCACTTGGGTGAATCACCTGCAAGTGTACATGGAAACTGCAGGAATGCTTTTCGAGTGTATTTATATGGGACCATGTGACTTTCGATTGTGGGTAACGTTGTAAGAGCAACGACAAGGCACTGCTGAGAGGCCGAACGTAAGTGTATCGTCACGAGCATGCAGATCGCTTCGATTGTGGATACGCAATTAAATACAGGAAGCCCAAATACGAGCTGAACAGCTCATAATGAAGCTTAAGTGCACTATAAAGTACTTACTATGCTAGCCTTGAATAAACTAAAGCAGTGAATATGATTACAGCGTTATAATGGACTAGCCAATTAAGCGCCACGCCCAGTCACTACACGTGTGTGACATCGTGCCAGGTGTCAAAACAGCAATTTAAAGACGATTCAACTACACTAAAGTACTTACTTTACTAGCCATGAATAAACTAAAGTAGTGAATACTGTTAACACTAATGGCCAAATCAATTAAGCGCTACACCCAGTGTCTGAGGGACATCGCCACGTGACTATTGAATGTAACATTTTCAATATAAACTAACCTGTGACCTTCTTCATTCAGTAAAACAGTGAACTATCTTCTTCCCTAAGTCCATGATCTATGCCTTGGCTCACTTTACAAAAACTAAACCCACTATTGATCCTGTGAAGTGTCGCTATATTAAAGGAGAGGAGATCACACAGTTTCATCAAAGAAATCAAATGGTTTCTGAGAATGCTTGGAATGCATTAATGAGAATAGGAGGCAGTATATACAAGTTATATCCCTCCTAGGAGGGATATAACTTGTATATATACCACTTTAGCGTGGGCGTTCAAAGGTGCTGCTCTCTGTTTAACTCACATATTGCCCGGGCAATATCATGGGAAAGCGGTTTGCCAATGACTTTGATACCCAGCCAGTTCAAAGAATCGATGCTCTTTGACTCATTATATTGAGCGACATAGAGCTTTGTATTGTGGGACTCGGTTTTGTAGAGGTTGCTAAGCTTAGTACATAGGCTAAGATAGAGTAGTTGGTTGTTACTAAAGGATAATGAAGGCACAAAATAACTGTTTGGGCGATTGTGGATGCGTATTTCTACCCACTGCGTATCAGCCTTTGAACAGACCATGGAACAGCAAAGCTACTACTGCTACTTTGAAATAGGTTAGTAACTTACAGTTCTAAGTACTTAACTTAATATAATAACTTACTTACTGTCCCAATAGCAAAGTTTGTTGGCTTAACTTAGTACAAAAATGATAACAATATAAACTCCATCCCACAATTGCAAGTTTTCTAACATAGCATGTTGAAGCATAGTAACGTATTAATGACGTTTTAAAGTATGGACAACGTTTTGATGGCTATTAGCCCACGCTATTAAAAACACAATCGATCTTCAGATGCTACTGTATAAAACATATGGGATGAGTTCTCGTAAGTTCTTTCACCTATTAGGTGAGTACGCCCCAAGTGATATATATCACTTGTACCATGGCTGCTTGGGATTTTGCTGATATATACACCCAAAGCCCGAGGGCCGCTTTGGGTGTATATATCAGCAAAATCCCTGCGGCCCTCGGGCTTTGGGTGTATATATCAGCAAAATCCCTCGCAGCCATGGTATAACTATTACGTACTACCTCTTATTCTCGTTACTGCATTCCTGAGCACTGCTAGTAGTGCTATTATACCACTTATACACCTTCTCTTCCCTTTGAAGTAAGGTGTGAAAGTGATATATAATCTAATCCAAAACAGCCAAGCTGTAAAAAAAGTGTGCAGCCCTCAGAAAGGCTATGGTGAAAAAAGTTGTGAAATCCATGGTGGTGGCCAAGAAATGGCTGTGATGGTAGGTTAATGGTAAAAATTTTAATAATGACAATTCAGGTGAATTTTGTGCCGCTTGGGTCTTGGCACAAAATTCACCTGAATTGTCATTATTAAAATTTTTACCATTAACCTACCATTACAGCCATTTCTTGGCCGCCACCTTGGATTTCACAACTTTTTTCACCATAGCTTTTCTGAGGGCAGCACACTTTTTTTACAGCTTGGGTGTTTTGAATTAGATTTCACTTCTTTTTGTATTTGTATACCCCAAAGCCGGCCTATGGCCAGCTTTAGGGCTGTTTAACCTATCATTTTTTGTTTACCACAGGAAGAAGAAAAGATAAAGCAGGGTGATTTCTTTGTAGCTGAACTATCTACAAGGTAACTTCTTCTAGCTGATCTTTCTACAGGGTGATTTGTTTGTAGCTGAATTCTCTACAGGGCAATTTGTTTGCAGCTGAACTCTCTACATGGTAGTTTCTTTGTAGTTGAACTCTCTACAATGTAATTCTTCTAGCTGAACTCTCTACAGGGTGACCTGTTTCTAGCTGATCTCTCTAGGGTGACTTCTTTCTAGCTGAACTCTTTATAGGTGATTTGTTTGCAGCTGAACTCTCTTACATGGTGGTTTCTTTGTAGCTGAACTCTCTACAAGGTGTCTTCTTCTAGCTGATCTCTCTACAGGATGACTTGTTTCTAACTGAACTCTCTACAGGGTGATCTGTTCATAGTGGAACTTTCTACTGGGGGATTTGTTTGCGGCTGAACTCTCTACACGATGGTTTCTTTGTAACTGAACTCTCTCCAAGGTACCTTCTTCTAGTTGATCTGACTACAGGGTGACTTGTTTGTAGCTGAACTCCCTACAGAATAACTTGCAATGTAATATAATTCTATAATGGA
Source organism: Dysidea avara (assembly GCF_963678975.1). Classification (NCBI taxonomy): domain Eukaryota; kingdom Metazoa; phylum Porifera; class Demospongiae; order Dictyoceratida; family Dysideidae; genus Dysidea; species Dysidea avara. The sequence goes on from NC_089277.1 coordinate 2,270,680, forward strand.
GTAAATTATAAACGTAGCTGAATGCTCTATTAGGGTGACTGTTCTATTAGAGTATCTTGATCTCACATATGCTACACGTAGTTGGCTTTGTAATCATAACTCAGTGGTTTGTAATCCGATTCTTCTGTACTACTGCAAGGACTTTCTCTGATAATTATTCCAGCTACACACCGATTTTCAGCTCACTGCTTTAAGCGGTTTGCCTGGTAGGCGTGAAAGCTAATAGTTTCTGTAATCATAAAAATCAATCGCATAATTTTGACACAGGTTGGGTTTTGTGTCATATCTCGATGGCCTTTAACTAGATTCCTTTCAAACTACAAAAAGGCACTCCTACGATAGTTACTCCATCTACATAACAATTTTTAGCTCATTCCTTCAAGCGGTTTACCCTGTGGGCGTGACAGACATTCCACCTAATTTTATGCAAATTATCGGTCATAACTCCGTGAATGTCCATCGGATTCCTACCAAACTTGGTACTGAGATTCGCCTTAATGAGCCCTTCACGTGTGCCAAATTTCAGCCCGGTTGAAGTACGTATTCGTGTTTTATGGCGAATTTTGCAAAGTGTGCTAAAAGAAGAAGTAGAAGAAAAAACGAAGAAAAAAATCCAAACTTTGGCCGCTTGTATCTCGGAAATGGCTTGAGCGATGTTCTTCAAATTTGGAATTTAGACTCCCCCACCTAGCCGGCACTTCTGTAGCAAACTTAGTTTCAATCAGATAAGGAATCACGGAGCTACAAAAATGTGAAAATTGCGTTTACCTTCTTCCTGTAAATATACTCACGGAGTGGCGCGCCGGCTTCTTGGGCCACACGACACACTACCGTGTGTCTTGATATATAATTTGTACATTTATTGATAAAATCAGAAATATTTAAAGTATTCATCTGCTTCATCTTTTCTTCTTCCTGTGGAAAAGAAAAAAAAATTGGTTAAAAAGCCCCAAAGCTGGCCATAGGTCGGCTTTGGGGTATACAAATATAAAAGAAGTGAAATCTAATCCAAAACAGCTAAGCTGTAAAAAAGAGTGCAGCCCTCAAAAAGGCTATGGTGAAAAAAGATGTGAAATCCAAGGTGGTGGCCAAGAAATGGCTATGTCGGTAGGTTAATGGTAAAATTTTAGTAACGACAATTCAGGTGAATTTTGTGCCAAGACCAAGCAGCACCAAAATTCACCTGAATTGTTGTTATTAAAATTTTTACCATTAACCTACCATCACAGCCATTTCTTGGCCGCCACCTTGGATTTCACATCTTTTTCACCATAGCTGGAGGGCCACACTCTTTTTTTTACAGCTTAGCTAGTTTTGGATTAGATTATTTTATCTACATTTAGTATGAGGTCAGCTATGGGCTCTTTAAGGTGCAGGTAAATCAGTACAACTAAAACATCCTTATTGGAACCTCACTACAATAAAATACAGTTGTAGGCCTTGCAATGATATGTAGTTAGACCATGGAATTACCAAAGGTGTGTATTGGAAACCACTTAACAATATTATGATATTATAAAAATATCACATACAATTAGTCAGTGGCTAATCCATAGGGGTCACATGGGTCACATGTCCCATTTCAAATATAAACACAATTTTATACAAGATCAAGATACTCTAGTAGAACAATTAATAGAACAGTCACCACAACACTATAAGAATCCTACAAAGTTTCTACTATGTACTAAAACTTGTAACTGTAGCCCCATGGGCATGCACACTGAGCCTAGCCTGAGTATGTTTGCTATTGATTTCTTGTTCAACTTTTGTGTGATTTAGATGTTACCAAGCTTTAGTTATTTGCACATAAAACCAAACATTTCAATCTTGAAATGTATAAAACTATTACCTTTAACTTCTGAGGAGGCCAGACCTCTGCTCCATACTATGCCTACTATAGCATGGTACTCCCCTTGCTAAAGACTGGACAAGCTTCTGCACGAATCTGCAGAATCCAGATGTAAACATGATTATTTTAACAATAAGACGTGGTTGTCTCAGTACAAAACTACTGGAGAAATCACATCTTCATCATTTTTATATGTGATACTGAGATTCAGTTTAACATTAACCAATAATAGTGGGAACATTTAATTGTTGAGGAAATAGTAATAATAAACCAATAATGAGAACTCTGTTTATTAATTACCAAATTCATCAAACTTTACCACTTTACAGTATACTGACAACTAACCTTGTCCTGACAATTGACGTCTGCTCCATATTCATGTAGAACTCTAATAACATCAGGGTGGTTGCCACTTGCAGCATAACGAAGGGGGGTCTGGTTATCCTATTAATGAAAAGAGACAACATGCAACAGTAATATGGCACATCACCATACTACACAATATTATTATTATCATTTTAAAACATCTTGTGAAAATACCCACACATCATTGTATATTTTATCATTTACCATATTTAGCCATAATTTTATGGATGTATTATGTACAAGAATTTCTTAATGATGGTCAAAGATACAATTAACATTCATTATAATAGAATTGAAATTGATCAGTATTTAATAGTGGTGGATTCTTTTACTATAATCCATTATAGTCACATCAGTGATACAAGGAGTAGACAGGATACTAAATGTGTAGTTCTGTCAAGTAAGTATTGTAAGGTGATCATGTGATCTTGTAAACATCACTTGTATTGGTATGGAGAATAGTTACTTGCGTGTTTATCACTGACTATTAATTGTAAATCAAGAAAGTGATAACCTGAATAACAAAACCTACTATACTGTAGCTAGTAGCAAAGTGTGGAACTTTTCTATACACAATATTAAAGCACATGTACATAGTATGGACCCACAGAATATGTCTGAAGAATTTCCAGAATAGTGTGAGTTCCCATTTATTGGCATCATTTGCAATGACATATGAAGTTGTGGTTTGAACTATTCACTAGAGCAGTCTTCAGTCTATTCGTGCACTAAAGTTTAATTATGGCCCATACATGTTATAAGTGAAATCATATGCTTATCCATGTGCCAATTATCAACATGAGGTACCTATGATCAGCACAGTGACTGACCAATTATCAGTAGACTGTGCAGTTTCATGAGTAATAATACATCTCTGCTGCCTCATTAGTTCTTTGTGATAAATTTGTGGGATATACAGTCCTTGGATTTCACAGAAGATAAGGCCAGCCATTCAAGAGATAAGAAGGTTAGAGGAAAATGCATAGTGGTTTCCAATACAAGATTACTTTTGTGCAACATCATGGTTAACCAGCACAGCTTTTTAGGATCATAATCACTGAATGAAAATGATTGTAAGAAATGTTTTAAAGGGTATGATAGCCCACAGTGTTACTGGGTAGCTTCTATAAACACTGCAGTCCGCATACTTTATAGGTGCTGATAATTGGTATCTGTTGATAATTGGTGACTTGCACTAATAGGTGCTAAAAATCAGAAATAATTCTGAACAATTTTCAGAAATAATTTTACTTGCAGTGTAATATAAAAATCTCTTAGAGACACTTTTCAAGCGATGCTACCATAAATTGTATTAAGAGGTTGAGATACTCTTACAGAGAATTCACCTACAGTATACCCTAATAAGGTAGTCAACCAAAAATATAATTATTACAGTGTCTTGATATTTTAAGCTAGTCACTTGTAATGGCCTCTACAGTTGCAGAAGAAACCAGATTTATTCATCTGTATTTGAGGAATCACTTAAGGATATTTTGGGGAATAATTTTCAAGGATAAAATAGGTGAAGAAATAGTTAGAAACAATAATAGGAAGATTTAAAAGCATCCTTTATACAGAGTATAGCGTAGATCAGTTGATATTGTAAATGACAAACGTTTGGTGAGTAATAGTGAATTCCCTTATACTTGTTATTACATTTGTTATGTGTAATATTTGATAATATTATAGTCCAGAGTTTTCTTCAGCAAAATAAAATTGAGCAGTATAAACCTTAAAATTTTCTAGCTGCCAGGATCAAAGTTATTTTGTAGATTTCATCCTTTCATCACATAGAGCAAAAGTACAGTAGATCAGGGGAGATCTTGTATACTATGTCTATGGTTGATTTCTACTAAAATTTAAAATTAAAAGTGACATGATTTGGTTCATTCAGAATAATTTAAATAGTAGAGAGTGGATCACTTGAAACCTTACCTAAAGGTCAATTATCCTAATGATAAAATTAATGACAGTTTAATTAAACTACTTTATGAAAAAGGATACTCTATTAAATGAATAAATAAATGCTTGTTTGAATTTATTACATACAAATACACTACCTGTCATATCAACTATAATTATTTTATGAGTGAGAGGAAAGACACTTGATTAGGCCCGAGTCAAATGCACTCAAAATTTTGTCCAAATATTTTTTTTTCAGGAAATTCCCCAAATACTGACGTAAAGTGTATTACCCTTTTTAGTGTTTTCATTATGCTTGTATTATGCTAGCAACATTTATTGGAGCATTTTAATCAGTGAATACTAGAGTATTCACTACAAAGTGTTGCTAAGAAGCTATGTACAATCTCTATTTCAGTTTGCAGTTTTCACTGGCTGCTCCATTAGGGAGTATTAATCTATTTTTATGGAATTAATAGTTTGAAATATGCACCTACTGTGTATATACATTATGCTAGCATTATGCTTATATAGAACTCTAGCCTAATATGCTTTCTGTTATGCTGGCATATTTGATGCAGGCCCATATACACTTGTATGCCAATAAAAAGGGTACATCACACAGTATGGTAGTATATATTAAGCATACAAGTTAACTTCAAAATGATCCAAACACTTTCAACTTATGGTATTAAAATAATTAACAAAATTTTATTTGATTGACTCAGTAACTCTTACTAACATCACCTTCAGACATCACATCTCATGGCTAATACCACAGGTTTGATATTGTTGCCATTCAATGTTGGTTCTGCCCAAGACATACCTTTATGCCAACTGCAGCAGCAGCTACATATAATGCATGTCATATACTTACCTTTGTTCTCCTTAGTGACCCATTTCTTTCCCTACTACCACATAGGTGTTGACTTTCTGGTAGTACATATGCTGAGTAGTACATTCAAAATGGATAATATCTGTAGTCTCTGCAGAGGACCTTCTTGACTGGCAGTACATATTGTATAGAAACAAAGCAAAATGTGTCCATATCAGTTTTTAGTACTTGATACTTAGGAGTGTCTTTGGCAAGATATCTCTGGTGACATTCTTACTTTGATATGGCATGCATGGGTTCACTACTCACAAAATCTCACAAATAAATAGTAAAAGAAGAATTCAAATAGGGGATTGATCATAGGAAGTATAAAATAATGAAACAATAGAGGTGCCACGTACCTGCAGTTACACCTGTGACTGGTGGAACCATGTTTGCAAAATTCTACTTATGCACACTGTGTTTAAATCTGCGTGCCAAAATTGTTCATGTTTTTATCACTTCAGTACACAGTGAAACAAGGCTCCAATCAATACTTTGCCTGTTCATGGTAAGTTGGAATGTCTATGATGTAGTAGAAATAAAATCTACTATCAATATTTAAAATGTCCCTTTTTGTTTGTGCAAATGTACTGTAGCAATATAGAAAAGCTGGACTGGGAATCACTTGAAAGCAGACGATTAAAATTAAGATTATCCATGATGTACAAAATTATCCACAATGAAATTGATATCCCATTTGATTTGTATGCTAACTTTGCAACATATTCCTGTACAAGAAATTATCATCCTTTTAACCTCCTATCATTGCAAGCATCAAAGACCTCATATCAGTCCTCATTTTTTCCAGCACAGATTTCACTTTGGAATGATTTACCTAACCTAGCTAAAGACTCTAATTCACTTGAAGTATTTAAATCTATAATTAAATTATAATTTACTTATTGTATTGAATTATTTTTTCTTTGTGATTCGTCTGTACATTTTTCTTCAGTTCTGAAGTTGTACAGCATAGGTAAATAATAATTTAAAAAAGGAACTATACCTTGATGAATCTTCCTGTTCAAGCACATCTGTAATTTATTTCCATAAAGGTTGGTGTATGAAGCACTGTAATTCCAAGATTATTCAATTCAAATGGCTACAACTTTTGCAGTCCACTCCTTTGTTATTATAGAAACACAAAAACAGTAAAAGGAATTGAGGAATGTGAAATAATGGTGGTTTTCTGCTCAGCCACTCACATTTTATCCTATGACTAAAGTATGAATCAAATGCACAGTAATATACTGTAGGTGGAGGTGTTGGTAACCTTCCTTATTTCATTACTTTTTATTTATATGAAACTACTGGAATTCTTTTCATATTTGAAGTAAATTTGCTGTCAGAGTACAAAATACTCCAATATAACATACACACTGTGTACAGTAAATTAGTTACCACTACTGTGCAATGGATAAAATTAATATTAACTAACTAACAAAATTTTACCTGTGGGATATCAATGGACCAAGTTATAAATATACATAGCATATAATTATGGGTTATAGCATATTATTTTGTAACTTTATCATAAAATCCCCTTGGAAATAGTTTACACATTTAATATGGCAGCAGAGTGCTGAGCCCATAAGTGATTCTAAGGGGGGACCATGCCCCCCCCTCCCCTGCTTAAAAATAAACATTGAAATATCTTGGGGAAAAGTTGCAGTATAGATTGACATTGGTATTTTTACCATTTTTCATGTTTTAGTATACATTTTAGGTTGTTTTAAGCCATCAAATTGCAAAAATCCTGCAACTTCTACCCCCCTGAACTTCTACTTTATATTACAACCATATAACAATAGTCATACTTTGCCCTACTTGGCCCCCAGTAGGTCTGGTCTAGAATCGCCACTGGCTAAGCCATCCGAACACTAAGCGTGTTAGCTGGTGTAATACATCAGAAATTACTGAGAAATAATTTAAGACTGTAGTAAGAAAAACAACAAGGATAATGAAATTAATGGCTTTCATAACTGAAAGTTGTCAACAGCAGCTGTTCATAGAGTAACAAGATTATCTGTAATGGACCACAGAATATTCCATTGTAGTGATCAAAATGAACACTTTATTGTCAACAAATAAATATTCAAATATTTCACTACCAAACTTGTACTAATCGTTAATCATTAAGGTGAAGCCTTAGTTTACTAGATCAATTGGAACAGAATGTTTATAGTTGTGCAGAACAAACTCTAAAAACTTTAGACTTATTAAAATCCTGATTCCAACACACTTAGAACAACTAACTCCATCACACTACTGGCCACATGTGATACTACTAGTAATGACAATGCTCACACCTACAGTAGGAGACAAAACTTGGGTACACTAAATTTACTAGAGAGTGAAGTACAGTCAGGGAGCATATGTAACCGGGCCTGCGATAATAGGGCATGTAGGCACATGATTTTTGCCTACTTTTTTAAACTTCCATCACTCATAACTTTCTGTACCATTGTGCTATGGAGTTGCAATTTTCAGCTCTTAGTAAGCATTTGATTGGCAACATGAAGCAAGTTACAGAATGCAAATATACTATTCCGGTACTGTGATATGTGATAGAGCAGTCAGATGAATTATAATAGAACGGTCGAATTATTCTAATAGAAATTAACTAACTTGAATAATTATCCTACAGTATTTCAACTAATCCCAAGATTTTGGATCTATGTTAATCAAACCTTAAGAGTTAAACCTGGAATTCCTATGCTGCAACAGAGGGATGGTAGCTTTACTGACAATGACAATGATGTTGCTAATTATTTTGTTAAATGATTATTTTTGCAGGGTTTTTACTAGAGAGGATCTTAACACTATACCCACCTTACCTGTAAGGTACTTTAGTTCAACCCTTTCTGACATACAAATAACACCTGATGATGTTTTACTACAACTACAAAGATTGCAACCTCATACATATGCTGGTCCAGACCAGTGTTATCCTTGCATTTTGAACAATGTTCTCCACAGTATCATCACCCCTCTAACCCTTATATTCGATCAATCTTTGAAGGAAGGAAGTTTACCAGACACATGAAGAGAAGCCACAGTAGCTGCTATTCATGAAAAAGGATCCAAGACTGACACTTGCAATTATAGACCAGAAAGCTTGACATAAGTAGTTTGCAAGATGCTAGAATCTATTATCAAAGACCATATTATGCAACACCTTGCTTCTAATTCATTGCTTAATGACCATCAGTATGGTTTTCATCCTGGCAGGTCATGTGAATTGCAGCTACTCAGATTTTAAATGATTGGACTCGGTGCCTGGATAAAAATAAAATACCAGTTGCCATTTTATATCTTGACTATCAAAAAGGGTTAGATAAAGTACCACATCAAAGATTAATATAGTCAACATCACTTAAAATTGGACGGTAGTTATATCATCGGCAAAAGTCCACTGTATATGATTAGATGCTGTAAATCATTGATATAAACAAAAAACAAAGTTGGGCCCAGAATGCTTCCTTGCGGTACACTGCTGATAACGGGAGATACATTAGAATACGACCCTCTTATATACACAGACTCTTTGTGTCCTATTTCTAAGGAAGTTATAAATCCATGAAAGTACATTACCAACAATACCATATGCTTGTAGCTTGGATACTATGCTACAAAACAATTTAGATTATTTTATGCAGTGGAATAAGACTTGGCAGGGATCTTTAAACATCCCCAAAAGCAAGTATCTGTCACTAGGTTCTTCAGATGGTTCTCCAAGTAGTGATAGCTACACACTTTTACAGTTGACTCTGACGACATGGAGATTCAGGAATATAGTGAGGAACGAAACTTAGGCGTCACCTTTTCAAGTAATCTCAAATTTTCAAAGCATGTCAGCCTTTCCATCATGAAGGCAACAGAATGGTTGGAATAATCAAGTGTACTTTTCTTCACCTCACCCTAACAGTATTTCGTATATTGCACATCAGCCTTGTTAGACCCCACTTGGATTATGCATCTATAATCTGGAATCCTTACCTATTAAAGGACATTAGAGCATTAGAAGCAGTGCAAACATGTGCTATCAAGATGGTTCCAGATTTATGAGATTACAAGTTTTAAACTTACCTTCCCTTTACTACAGGTGAAAACAAATGGACATGACAACTACCTATAAAATTATCAGGGGCTTATAGTATGTTCACATTGAGCTGAATCCTGAAAAACAGCTAAAAATTGAAAGTGGATTTTTTTCTCAACAGAGTTAACATTTCAGCCAACCAGATGATTATTGGTAACAGTTATTCTGTAGGGCAGGGACGGAGGAAGTAGATGATATGAGGGGGGCTGGGCTGACCCAGACTTAGTCTCTGGTTTAGTATGGTGAGACCAAAAAAAAAAAAGGTCGCAACCAGCTGACGATAGCTGCCCACCTCACCAGCTACGCATTAATAGCTGATAAACTACATAATAATCCTTACATAGCTCGCTACACAATTAGAGTGACTGCTCTATTAGAGTATCTCGATCTTTATAGCGGTTTTCAGCCCCACTCCAAGAAGGATAACTTCGGCGTGGTATCATTCTGAGGAGGGCTTTAGCCCCCTAGCCCCCCCCCCCCCCCCCCCTCCTTTCCGCCGCCTATGCTGTAGGGAATTCAGCTACAAACAAGTCACCCTGTAGTCAGATCAGCTAAAAGAAGGTACCTAATAGAGAGTTCAGCTACAAAGAAGCCATCATGTAGAGAGTTCAGCTCAAATAAATCACCCTGTAAAGAATTCAGCTACAAACAAATTTCCCTGTAGAGAGATCAGCTAAAAGAAGTTACCATGTAGAGAGTTCAGTTACAAAAAAACAATCATGCAAAGAGTTTAGCTGCAAACAAATCACCAAGTAGAAAGTTCCGCTATGAACAGATCACACTGTAGAGAGTTCAGTTAGAAACAAGTCATCCTGTAGATAGATCAGCTAGAAGAAGTTACCTTGTAGAGAGTTCAGCTACAAAGAAACCACCATGTAAGAGAGTTCAGCTACAAACAAATCACCAGTAGAGAGTTCAGCTAGGAACAAGTCATCCTGTACAGAGATCAGCTAGAAACAAGTCATCCTGTAGAGAGTTCAGCTACAAACAAGTCACCCTGTAGAGAGTTCAGTTACATTGTAGAGAGTTCAGCTACAAAGAAACTACCATGTAGAGAGTTCAGCTGCAAACAAATTGCCCTGTAGAGAATTCAGCTACAAACAAATCACCCTGTAGAAAGATCAGCTAGAAGAAGTTACCTTGTAGAGAGTTCAGCTACAAACAAATCACCCTGTAGAGAGTTCAGCTAGAAACAAGTCACCCTATAGAGAGATAAGCTAGAAACAAGCCACCCGTAGAGAGTTCAGCTAGAAGAAGTTACATTGTAGCAAGAGTACATAATATTTATATTATGTACTCTTGATTGTAGAGAGTTCAGCAGTTCAGCTGCAAACAAATCGTCCTGTAGAGAATTCAGCTACAAACAAATCACCCTGTAGAAAGATCAGCTAGAAGAAGTTACCTTGTACAGATTTCAGCTACAAACAAATCACCCTGTAGAGAGTTCAGCTACAAACAAGTCATCCGGTAGAGAGATCAGCTAGAAGGATCACCTTGCAGAGAGGTCAGCCACAAAGAAATCACCCTGCTTCATATTTTCTTCTTCCTGTAGTAAAGAAAAAAATGATAGGTTAAAAAGCCCTAAAGCCGGCCATAGGCCAGCTTCGGGGTATACAAATACAAAAAGAAGTGAAATATAATCCAAAACAGCCAAGCTATAAAAAAAGTGTGTGGCCCTGAGAAAGGCTATGGTGAAAAAAGATGTGAAATCCAAGGTGGCGGCCGAGAAATGGCTGTGATGGTAGGTTAATGGTAAAAATTTTAATAACAACAATTCAGGTGAATTGGTGCTGCTTGGTCTTGGCACAAAATTCACCTGAATTGTCGTTATTAAAATTTTTACCATTAACCTACCATCACAGCCATTTCTTGGCCACCACCTTGGATTTCACATCTTTTTTCACCATAGCCTTTCTCAGGGCCGCACCCTTTTTTTACAGCTTGGCTGTTTTGGATTAGATTAAGTTTCCATCACACAAATTTTATTACCACAGTGAATTACCGCTAGTGTGATTGTCACAGTATCACAACATCAAATTTTAATCATAATTATACAACATTACCGTACATTATCTTATTACTGTACATAGTCAGTTATTGTTCCCCTGAGCCTTCCTTTTACCCAAATAATTAACTATATATTGTGTATGCAAGCCAGCTATCAAACTATTGAGAGCACTGTGTAGTCCTTTTAAATGTCAGTATTGCTTAACAGAAAACTGAGTGCTTTTTGGTACAGTAGAGTTTTAGTGATACAAACTTAGCTATTAGGTTTTTACTGTCTGTAAACTGTTACCCAGTTGTAGTGTTCTATAAGTTACACTTGTGCATACTCCACTACAGCAAATACTTGTAAGCTATCTTGTACACATACCACAAGTCAAGGCTGAAAAATGTGATATAACTTCAACTGTCATTGGGTATGGCTTGTGGTCACTGCAAATCATTGACAAACCACTCTAGTACATCCCAGAGCTTAAAACACCAACAGCCTTCCAGCAGTATTATTCGTAAGAACACAAAATATTACAACTTATTTTGTGGTGTCTACAAATTACTGCCCCATTATTGGTACAACTCCACTCAACAAGTAAATTATCAGGGTGGGTCCAGGGGAGCTTCTGTGGTGTCCAAAAACTCGTCAAGCAAATCAAGATTGCTATACTCTAATACAGTAGTCAACCTAATAGAGCTGGCACTGTAATACAACAGTCAAACATTTCAAATGTACTAGTATTATAACAAACTGCTGAGTTTGTTCACTTTAGACAATTTAAATTTCCTTACCGTACCTCCTAAACTGATATGTGTGCCTACACAGTAAGGTAGAGGTATACCACAAATTGGATTGGTGACTGTAATGGTTGACAATTTGGCCATTTCTACTGTATCAGTACTTGGTACAAATGCTTTGAGAACCAATATTGCTACCAACAGTTGTTTTTTTTTATGGCAGGTATTAGCACCATTATAAAGCATTCTTGTTCACTACATATACACAGAAAGCCTCTCTATTAATTGTGCTATAAGGTGCAGCATTATGAAGAGTCATACTTGTGCATAATTACTGCTGTTTTCATAAAATATTCTACTGAGTTTTCTGAATGTAGTGGCTATTTGTCTGGTTCTGGATGCCAATTTTACCAAGCCATTCATCTGGACTGGCTCAGTTCATGTGATTCGGTTCACGTGAATAAAAAAACTTTGACAAAAGGGATCCTCAAACAAAAAAACAAAAATCATGGCATGTCCGGGAATCGAACCCAGGACTTGAGGCAAGGATTGTAACCACTGTGCTACATGGCTCCCAGCTACCTACTTCTCTCCTTATATAAGAAGAATACGCAATGAAGAAGAGACCAAACCCTGGCCGTAACCCTAATGCTAACATGATGTTAACCTGTTAAGCACAATGATGACTTTCACTGTCTGTATGAAGAAAAGTTTTTGGGTGAGTTCAAGGCAAGCTAGGGTTGGCCCTTGCTTTGCTTGCTCCGCATCAAACTCACCCAAGAACTTATCTTCATACAACTAGTGTATTTGATACTCGAGTTATGGGTGACACTGCTGGACAAATGGTACCACAGGAACAGGACCACATGGACGAATAGCCTGGTAAAATCGGTGTCCAGAACCGGACGAATAGCCACTACATTTTCTGAAACAGTAGCTGTTACACTTTAAGAACAAAGAATTGCACCACTAGGATAAATTAAATAATCTGCTGTACCAGCCATCTTGATAACTCAACAGTAATCTGGACAAGTCTTTGAGGTAGCATGCATTAAAATGTCGTACCTAATTGTCTGGATAATGTAATAGAGATCACACCACTATAGGTAACCGGGTAGAAATATTGTGTGCTTGGTAGCTATACTACACATTTGCTTTCTCCAAACTAATATTATACAGAGCACACTAAAATATCACTACACCTGTAGTAATAACTATTAGGCTACATTCACTGTGTATAAAAAATATACAAATATCAGGTCAGTATAACTGGTATGGGCTCTATAAGGTATAGGTATCAGTACAACTAAAAATCCTAATTGGTAATCTTTACAGTTAAGAACAGTTGTAGGTCTTCCTTTCTATGTAATGATATATAATTAGTCCTGGAATTACCTCAGGTCTGGATTGGAAACCAGTTAACAACATTCCTGGAGCCACCAATAATTATGATATTATAAAAATATCACATACAACTAGTCAATGGCTAATCCATAGGGGTCACATGGGTCACATGCCCCATTTCAAATATGAACACAATTTTATACAAGATCAAGATACTCTAGTAGAAAAATTAATAGAACAGTCACCACAACACTATTAAGAATCCTGAGCAGTTTTTGCTGAGTATAAAAACTTGTAACTGTACCATGCATATGGGCACACTGAGCCTATTAGTAGTTGTTTGTAAATGAAATTCACATGGTCCTTTGTATGCCATAATATATGACAATTTACTTTAGTCTCATAACCAATTACTGTTATATAGTTTGTGACATAATCTGTTAGCTACTGATTTCTTACAACTCATGTTCAGTACTTGCGTGATGTAAAGATTTAGATATTTGTGTATAAAACCAAAAATTTCAACTCTGAAATGTATAAAATTAATACCATTAGCTTCTGTGGAGGCCAGACCTCCTGCTCCATACTATACCTACTACAATGATGCATCTCCTTGCTAAAGCATGGACAATCTTCTGCAAAATTCAGGTGCCAAACATGTTTTTAACATGAAAATATGGTTGTCCCAGTACATGACTATTAGAGAGGTTACACGTTCACCATATTTATGTTACTAAGGCTCAGTTAACATTAACCAATAATAATGGGAACATTTAATTGATGAGGAAATGTTACATTTAGTAATAAAACTAATAAAGGAAGGAAAAGTTTAGACTGTTTTGGTTTAACTCTGTTCATTAATTACCAAATTCTCATCAAACTTTACAGTATACTAACAACTAACCACATCCTGACAATTGATGTCTACTCCATATTCGTGTAGTACTCTAATAACATCAGGCTGATCGTGCAATGCAGCATAATGAAGGGTGGTCCAGTTTTTCTATTAATGAAAAGAGACAACAGCAGTAATGTGGCACGTCATCATACTGCACAATACTGTACAATCTTATCATTAACTGTAATACACAATACATTATTGTATACCCACACATCATTGTATGCTTTATTAATTACCATATTTGATTATGCTATGTACAGGAATTTATTAATGATGGTCTAACATGTGATAAAATATTCATTATACTAAGAACTGAAAATGGTCAGTGTTAAATAGTGGTGGTCTCTTACTAGCAACCATTGGGAACACAACACTGCAACACATAGGGAATACCCTAAGGAAAACTACCTTACAAAGTGACACTTTCACCAGTCATGGTCTTTATAGTGTTAGCTATATTTGATTGCATTCATTATGTTCATGGTGAAACTGCTGTGGTTGTGTGGTAAAGTGTGAAATCCACCATAATGGTAGAGCAGCTAAGCAAAAAACATCGCTCACTTTTTCATTATATAAAAGCACCAAACTTGGCACAATATTTGCTAGGTTCATAATATTTCATATTAGATATGGTGCCATTAAAATTACCAACCATATCATGCTCAAAGTACCTCACAATCAAAACCAATTTTAACAAGTTGATGTTGTGCTACTTCTAAAAACCAGGCGCCATGCAGCTAGCTAACTAATCTGGAATTAACTATAGACAGTATATACTACTATGAATTAACTAACTATGTATTACTACTTTACAATAGGGTAGTTTTGGGTTGTGCAATAATATTATTAGCCAATTCTCGTATTTCGTAATTCATGAAATATTCGTAATTCGTTCAATTACGTTGCTATGCACTGCTAAGGAAGCGTTTGTTAAACAAACCGCTTTTACCAACATATTACGCACAAAACTATCTTCTAAACTGTTTTATAGTGTGACTAACGTGTTTTTCCCCACAAATTCCCTCTACAAAGCCTCAAAGCTGCTCTTCATTTTCGTTCGCGTACGTAAGGGATACGCCCCCTTTTGAGGCCTGCACCGTTGTTTTTCAGTTGCTAAATGCCTGAAAACCTCAAGGGAAAGGTAGTCTGAGGAAAGTCACCACACCCGTATTTCAGTCCGTCGAAAAGAAACCACCTCAGAGCAAAGTTCCCCTGTGCAGAAGTTTAATACAGACTTCATTTCACTTTTACTTCTTACTTAAAAGCTGCTTTTACTTCTTACGTAAAAGCTGCTTTTACTTCTTACGTAAAAGCTGCTTTTACTTTTATTAAACGATTTTGCTCACGTGGGTGCGTATGGACAAACATAGATAGGTAGATACGTAGATAGATAGGTAGATAGGTACACACACACTTTTACGAAAACAATTTCAGTAAACCGGGCGCACGCCCACAGCCGCCCAAAGGCGGCTGTGGGCGTGCGCCTGGTTTAAAATTGGATTTGGGAAGCCATAACAGTATTTAATAGTGAATTAAAAGTTTACCAAACCCAAAAGTTTAACAATGGAGTTGTACATCCACATCATCAGCTTGCAATGTTAAAATGCATGGAGGGTCAAGGTATATTATATGAAACCATAGATGTGTAATATAATTTCTATTGGATTGAGCCTGTACTTTTACACTGTAATATTGGCTCCATTAGAAGTGTTTACAGGCAGTTTATTTTGCCACATTTTGAAAGATTTTCTGCAACTATAAGTTTGAAACACATTCTTGTTATTTAAACATAAAACAAAAATTTTGAGTGCACTTGTATGGTTTCCTGACCAGCTAGAAATGTGCTTATAACCTAGTTTAAAAGTTTCAAACATGTCCTAGGGCAGTGATTGTGACTTGGCACTGTATCTCAAATGATTTAGTATACCTTACTCAACTTCCACAGAAAAGTTGGTTCTTTTATCACAAAAGTGAACAATTTCATCAAAACTTGTTGCTTAGCTGCTCTACTAATAATGGAGCATTAACAGTGTTAATGTACCTTCAGGGGACTACCTGCAGCTGTATGTTGCAATGTTGTCATCTGGCCATGTAATATTAGATGGATTACACTAGATGGGTATATACCATCACAACAACTTCAAATAAATGTTACAATTGCAATTAGTTGATGGACAAGTTTAACCTCCAACATTGAAGGTGTTTGTAATAGAGTACAACTGGGAATTTTAAATCTTATTTACATGTAAGTTATATTAAAAATTATTCAATATAAAAATATAAATAAACTTGCTAAATCCATAAAATTTCTATCTTCTTCCTCAACACTTTATATGCTGGATCCCTTGAAAATATTTTCATGCACCAAAACATTATGGGTAAATAGCTTTCATTCACAGAAAACGTTTTTGCCATATAGCCTGAAACATGTGTAGACAGATACACACGCTATCACACAAGTTTTTCAAGACACCTGGTGAGGGGTACTGTATTTTCCCAAGATCTTGCGGTATACGAGGTGCCATGTGCTAACAATGTGCACGCATGCGAGTTACAAAATTTGTAAGTTAAGTGATAGATAGTTAAATAATGTACTGTTAATACTTGTGTTAGTCATTAATCAGTACTAAACTGAATAAAACGACGCACAAAACCGAATCAGCACTGTCCTATTTGTCAGATGCATACGCATTGTTAGTGCATGGTGCTTTGTACGCAGCAAGGTCTTGGAAAAATACAGTAATTGGAAACAGTAGAAATGGAAACTGGAAACAGAAAGTGGAAATGGAAAACAGAAATGGTGAAATTGTCATATAAATGTACCCTAGTTTAGTGGCCACCTCTTAAAGACTACCTTCTTATAAAGACCACCTCTGTACAAAGACCACATTGTAATTAGATCTCAAAGATGGTTAAGAACCACTTTGTGGTCACCGTTGATAAAGGCCACCTCATTACATGGTAATATTTCACAAGCTTCAAACATGTATTTCATGACTAAAATCAATGTCATCTCTTTTGTCCACACTTCACTCAAGTCATATACCATCATCACTTAGTTTGTACCAGCATAGATCATACTATGGTACCAGAATGTGTCACACAAAATATCCCATGCAAGTGAAATGTAGCTAGTACACTACAATCTACTGTATCAACAAAGAGCCTAGTCTTTTAGCTATTTTGATAAAGCAGTGTGACAGGATGTTTGAAACCTAGTTATTATTGCAATGTGAAGAAGTAGTCTTTGTAAAGAGGTGATCTTTATAAAAGGTGACCTTAGCCATCTTTGAGAACTACTTATAATGGGGTCTTTTTACAGAGGTGTTCTTTATAAGAAGGTGGTCTTTAAGAAGTGGCCACTAAACAAGGGTTTTACTCTAGGGTACATTTATTTGATGCTTTGACTATTTCCATTTTCCATTTCCACTTTCCTTTTCCGGTTTCCATTTCCACTGTTTCCAATTGCCCCCTAGTGAGTGCCCATATTTATCCTACAGTTACCTGTGGGCATACACCTGGTTTAATAAGCCCATTAAAGCAATCCCTTAATTGATGCTTTACTACTGGTTGTATAACATTTTCTACATCTTACTGGATAACATGCTATAACTACATACCATTCCAACAGTGTTTGATCCACCCACACACTGTGGCATAAGCCTACATTGTGTATCTGTGAATGAGTGTACACTACCACATCTTCATTTGTGTACATAAATAAGTTGGATGCTGTCTATGGCATATTGATATTATGTAGGTAAGCTGCCAAAAGCTGGCTCATTAAGTTTATCATACAGTAAGTGTGGAAATTTTTGGTCTGATGATGCAGAAACACACTTCATACTGACCATGGACTATGCCTTTTGTGCCCATGTAAACCTGTTCACGTAACACAGGGGCAGTTAGTATATTTGAGTGGATCTGGGAAACACGTCTTATTGCCCATGATATCAGATTTGATTTTTCACCAATAACACAAAGCTACATGAATATCAAATTTCATAATTTAGACTTGAGTGGTCTGTTTTTGCTAGCTACTTTTCCCAAGCACAGTGGCAATCTGTACAAGTGGTCTGAGGCCATAATGAAGTTCTGGCCAGCCTGGGGATGGCTGTATGTGGCTGAAAAGTTATGAGGTATTGAATAAAGACCTGTGATGTAAACGTTGTTTCATTTTAGCCAGCTTTGATACCTGAATGGCCCATAACCTGGCCTGATTCATCTCTATGCCTTTCTCTTTAATTGTTTATACAGCCCCTTGCTCAACTCCAGCCCACCCCATTTGGAGCTCACCTGCTACAGTCAACCATGGTTTAGAAACTATCTAAAATGGCATCAAACGTAGCTGTTGGCTACTTGTACAGTGGATGCTCTTGAAGACAAGGAATTGGTGTAAAAATTGGTACACGTACTGTAGCTTCATCCATTGGCAACCTACAACACACTGAAGACTTAGTCCTCAATAATTTAAATAGGTGATAAGACTAATTTTCCCAGACTGAGTTACATACTGTATGAGTATGATGTGTACATTGTCTCAGTTTGTTGTTTGAGTATATAACGTGTAAAAAGAATAATAACAGTAAGTAAATAATTATAAGAATCAAAATCTGTTCGACCTTAGTTTGGCAGTTTACTGGATGAACTACTGAGACTGTGGTATTGTCATCAAACCAGTAATATGATCTAGGAAATTGGAAATGGGATGGGAATGGACAATGGGGATGGAATGAGAATGGAAAGGAGGAATGGGAGCAACCAAAGAAAAATGCGTGATAAAGGTCATCATGTCAGTATACAAGTTGGATTTTACAGCACAAAGCTTCTTTGCAACAATTATGGATACTTTCACTAAATTTATCGAAATGCTATAGCAGAGCAGTCAAGAATGTTTTCTTTAACTATCCCACTAGAGACTGTCATTGAAAGCCTATGAATTGATGGACTAGTTATAGCTGGCATAGGTTAGGTGTATAAACTACCTAAATCACAACACTGAAAGTTAGCTGCTCCTTTCAAACCATAAACAGTTTAAAATAGTGATTAAATACTGATGAAGAGATTCACAATGTATTCTAGTTGACAGCCAGTGTCTATTTTATAGGCTTTATAAACTTGCACCTGTTGCTTCCAGGTAAGAATTGAAGTCATAAGATGGAAAAATACATGCAACAGTATGCAGAAGAGGCTTCAAGAGGAGTCCCTATGACTGGTTATATTGTACGTAGTATCCTCATTGGTGCCACTTACAAATACTGCAGCTTCAACATACCTCAACATGCGACTTTTATCGGTGGTTGCAGGTACAACTTGCTGCATCTATATGCAGGCAGTGTGAATGGCACTGTGAGTTAATTGGAATCCTTTGTAAATATATTCATGTTTAATGGTTGAATTACATTTGTTATTTCAAAAAAGTATAGCTAACTTTCAGTGTAACTTTAAATGTTGATGATTTAGCTAGTCCATACACCTAATCTATACCAGCTACTGTATAGTCCATCAATTCACAGGCTAAAATGCAAGTCCCTGGTGGGACAACATTATTGATTGCTCTAGTAGAGAATTTAAATGCAGGTAATCGCTCAATTAGAGTGTTTTGATAGCTGTGGCAGAAGGATCCCAACATTGTTGCAAAAGAAGCATTGTGTTACAAATACAACCTGTATATTGACATGATGACCCTTATCAAGCATTTTCCATTGGTTGTTTCCATTCTTGTTTTCCGTTACCATCCCAATCCCAGAGTTCTATATACTTATCCTTCACTTTCAAGTATACCAGTAATATTGCATTGAATGCCATTAGTTGTATTATGTTATACGAGGGAAATCAGACATCAGGTCATTGGTAATTAAGTAAGTTATATGTTGATGGTTAAGTGGTGACTACAAGACAGTAAACTGTGAGGCTTTCAGGTCATAATGTGGTATATCCAACTTTAGTGACACTTGACTGTTTAATTTTCATAAACAATACCAACTTGATTAAAAGTATTATTAGTTAATTGCAAGGATACCATGAAATACCAGATATCAGTGTATTTTCTCAATACTGGATATCAGGAGCAAAAATATACAACATTCAACATCTGTAAGTTTTCACCACACAATTACATTACTACTACACTGTTATTTACATAGTTATTTCAGTCAATTGCTACTAGTGTGGTTTTCAAAAACACAACATCAAAATAATAATTATTCATAATTTTCTATCAGTGTACACACTACACCTATCACTCATACAACATTACCTCTTATTACTGTATAATTATGGTTAGTTGGTGTTCACCATGTATATAATCTTTTAAAATGTCAATAGCTACTGAAACGTGCTTTAATACTGTACTGGTTCCAACTTTAATTTAGTCGACATCCAATTATTTTATCACTCTATTTTACTAACAGTTACAATACCCAATTGTAGTGCTCTGTAAGTTACACTTGTGCATACTACACTATAGCAAATGCTTGTAAAGCTAATGGTTGTACACATATCACAAGTCAAGGTTGACAAGTGCACGGGTTACAGCTTCAGCTGTCATTGTTTGTTGAGGGTATGGCTTGTGGTCACTGCAAACCATCAACAGATCATTTAAGCACATCCCAGACCCTACAACACATGCAGCCTTCCAGCAGTACTGCAGCTCAATAGGTTAATAATCTATTAACCACAGCCTACTACAACTGAAGAGATCAGTGGAAAAAGGCAATTTTAGATTTTTCATTTTCTAAAAATTAGAATGGCTTGTTTTAACCATATGAATATTGTTGCTACTAAGTAAACAACAGAATTTAAAAGTTTATGACTGTCTCAAATCAATTTTAGCAAATATTACAATAATTAATTTATCTAATCCAAAACAGCCAAGTTGTAAAAAAAGTGTGCGGCCCACAAAAAGGCTATGATGAAAAAAGATGTGAAATCCAAGGTGGCGGCCAAGAAATGGCTATGATGGTAGGTTAATGGTAAAAATTTCAATAATGATAATTCAGGTGAATTTTGTGCCGCTTCACAAAATTCATCTGAATTGTCATTATTAAAATTTTTACCATTAACCTACCATCACAGCCATTTCTTGGCCGCCACCTTGGATTTTACATCTTTTTTCACCATAGCCTTTTTGAGGGCCGCACACTTTTTTTTACAGCTTGGCTGTTTTGGATTAGATTTCATTTCTTTTTGTATTTGTATAGGCCGGCTTTGGGACTTTTTAACCTACCTTTTTTCTTTACTACAGGAAGAAGAAAAGATGAAGTAGATGTACTTTAAATATGTTATCAGAAAATGTACAAATTATATATATATAATACATAATATTATATTGATTACAGAAATCTCCATGGTGGTTCTTTGTAACTGAACACTCTACAAGATGACTTCTTCTGGATGCTCTATCTACAGGGTGAATTGTTGGTAGCTGAACGATCTACAAGGTAACTTCTTCTAGCTGATCTCTCTACAGGGTGATTTGTTTGTAGCTGAATTCTGTACAGGTGATTTGTTTGCAGCTGAGCTCTTTACAGAATAGTTTCTTTGTAGCTGAACTCTCTACAAGGTAACTTCTTCTAACCGATCTTTCTACAGGGCAATTTGTTTGCGGCCGAATTTTCTACAGGGTGATTTCTTTGCAGCTGAACTCACTACATGGTGGTTTCTTTGTAGCTGAACTCTCTCTCTACAAGGTAACTTCTTCTAGCCGATCTCTCTACAGGGTGATTTGTTTGTAGCTGAACGATCTATAAGGTAACTTCTTCTAGCTGATCTTTCTACAGGGTGATTTGTTTGTAGCTGAATTCTGTACAGGTGATTTGTTTGCAGCTGAGCTCTTTACAGAATGGTTTCTTTGTAGCTGAACTCTCTACAAGGTAACTTCTTCTAACTGATCTTTCTACAGGGCAATTTGTTTGTACAGTAGCTGAATTTTCTACAGGGTGATTTATTTGCAGCTGAACTCTCTACATGGTGGTTTCTTTGTAGCTGAACTCTACAGGGTGATTTCTTCTAGCTGAACTATCTTTTTCCATAGTTGCATGAACTCCCTACAAGGTAACTTCTTCTAGCTGATCTCTCTACAGGGCGAATTGTTTGTAGCTGATCTCTCCACAGGGTGACTTGTTTCTAGTTGATCTCTATACAGGTTACTTGTTTCTAGCTGATCTCTTGAATTCTCTTCAGGGTGACTGCTCTATTAGGATGACTGCTCTATTAGAGTATCTCGATCTCGCACTTGCTGCACCAAGTTGGATTTCGTGTTATAACTCCGTGGCTTTAAGTCTGATTCTTCTACACCATTGATGAGCCTTTCTAAGATGATTAATCCATCTGTACAAGGATTTTCAAAGCATTACCCCAAGCGGTTTATCTGGTAGGCGTGGCAAGCAGTTGTTTTTTTATTAGCTAATCTCGATTGTGTAATTGTTACACACTGTTGGTGTTTTCGTTGTATCTTCCTGGTTTTTTTTTAGCTCGATTTCTTTCAAACCACAAAACGTTTGAGGCTCAATAGTTAATCTATTCACCCACCGATTTTCATCTTTTTCCCATACGCGGTTTACCCTGTAGGCGTGACAACATATTCGTGTTATTTTTCGTGAATAATCGCTCATAGCTCTTTGCCTGTTTATCGTATTCCAGCCAAAGTTGGTACCGAGATGCGCCTTTATATTCCCCTTCTGTGTGCCAAATTTCAAGGCAATAGGATTTGGCGTTCGCGTTTCATAGCAGTTTTTGTAAGTGTGCGACAAGAGGAAGAAAAATAAGAAGAAAAAAAACGAAGAAACTAAGCCAATTTTTGAAGTCGCATATCTCGGGAACGCGTGAAGCGATTTCGCTCAAATTTGGAATGTGGAGTACTGAAGTTGGAGGGAGTGTCCACAGCAAAAATCATCTTGTTTCGTCAAGGCAGCACAGAGCTACGGAGGTGCGAAAATTGCGCTTTCTTTCTTCCTGTCAATATACTCACGGGTGTTGCGCGCCGGATTCTTGGGCCGCACGACACACTACCGTGTGTCTTGATGTCCCAAAATTGTGTTTAATGCCCACCATGTGACCATACCCAGTATAGGAATTAAATTCTGCATGTATAAAGCCAACATGGACATGTGTAATACATTATGAACTGATGTTATTTCTTAGAATTGTTAATTTGTTTATTGTTAGTTGTACATGATGATGTAACCTTGATCTTAGTGTGTGATTGTATAAATAAGCTGGAGCTGGCTACCAGCTTTCTCTTCTTCAGTTGTTGAGCTATATTGATCATTAAACTATTACAATTGATATTAGTTACACATACATAATATTTTTGTAGTGATTCTATAGAGTGATTTTAGACTAAATGTCTGGTCAAATGACTGGTCATGGCCTTGCACCATAACTTTACAAAAATCTGAAGGTATACCAATATCCATGCAAACTTTCAGCATGTCAGATGACGTAATGTATGAGCAACAAATTTTTTCATGAAAATCCACACATAAATTACTTGATAACAGGGACGTAGCCAGACTTCTGGTGATGCCAGGGCCTAGCTGTAAGCTAACAACCAAAAGTCAAGTGCAATGTTCTTGGGGGAAGGCCTGGGTGCTTCCCCCTAGACCACCGTCTGAACAAAAATGATGCATACACAAAATGTTGCCCTTAGGCAGTAAGGCCAGGCCAAGTTGATTCACAGTTTATCGTCACCACCCGCATGGGATTTTAGGAATAGAGCAATAATTTCATAATTCATTATTTCTCACGTGATATCATTACTTACGTTCCCGAAGTTGTTTTTGTATATTGAAACATGGTGTGTGCAACAAACGTAATGATTATCCCCGGCCTGGACTTGTTAGAATCTTCAATAAATTGATTTCTAAAGAGAGATTGCATAAACGAGTAAGTATAAATAGTGACGTAATCAAATAAGCTTGCAATTAGTATGTAGCTAGCAACTGTGTGAAGCTACATTTTAAATGTTTTTTCATGTTGAAATATGAAAAATGACCTCCCGCCCGCATGACTTTTTCAAATATCCCGGACGATAAACTGTGAATCAACTTGGCCTGGCCTAATATTAAAAGGTGCTGTTTGTGCATCTAGCTAGCTAATACCTACACACTGCTGTTTATGCAGCTTATAGAAACTATAAACTTATTGTAGCTAATACTAACTTAATCGTCACTTCCAGACAGCCAACTTCAAATTTTCTAGCACACGGGAACCCTCCACACTCGAGTCGCTTAGTTGGCAATACTTCCTTGCGGGTATACATTATTTTTGGTCAGCCCTTCTGTTGATGGTCAGTAACTTAGACTTGGCTTGTACTCCAATGTATTCGAGACATTGCGTGCCCGCAACATGTGACAAATAAACAAACCATTCATCAGATAAACATACATCAACTATTCACAGTTTGTGCTCGCCTAACACATGTATAACACGACCACTCAAGTTTATCACAGCTGCTGCCTTGTAATATGCTTCAACCAATCAACACTCCTTCGCCATTTCCACCATACATCACATGCGCTACTGATCATGTGATGCAATAGTTTGAATAGCTCAGCATTAATGCAATGTGACCCTCAAGAGTAGCACAGAGGAGCACTAGTGTGCAAGTAGCTACCGGAGAGCTCCAGGACTGTAAGATTTGATGTGATTTTTAGTTTTAAAATATTCTGACTCTGAAAGGAGGGGTTCAGACAAACCCCTTCCTGGCTACACCCTTGATCTCACCTCCACCAACTACACCTCCTTATTATAACTACCTACGTAGCTTGCTACACTGCTTCTCTGAATACTGAGACTGATTATCTCAATCTGACTGCTCTATTAGAGTATCTCGAATTATTGATGCCCGGGGCTTGGGCCCGGTTCTGGCTACGCCCCTGCTTGATAATTAAACACACACAATGGACATCAAGGGCTCTACAGTACTTAATAGTGGAACAACCAGCTCCCAACCAATTGCAAATTCTTCTCTAGGTTCTGTTCTTAATCTCTTATTGGTTTCTAGAAGCTTTGTAGGAAAAGCATGGTGGCATACTTGAACCCCAGTCGTGGAGATGAGCATTAGATTTCCTACACTTCTCAACAGTTGGCTAAATGGTAGTACAGTATTCTGGACTGCATTCTCACCAATCTTTGCCTTCATTACAGCTGCCATGTCATCTTAGGTTACGTCGGGTAACTCCGAAGTCTGACATTACCTGTACCATGTTTTTCTGAGGAAGTCAGTGACTGCTGGCCTTGATCATGGTTTGGCTTGTTTCCTTTATTGTTTGATGTGTAACATTGAACTAGAAATTAACAGTAAACTGTAATGGGCTTTCAAACTGACAAAAACAAAGTTCCATTAATGGCACAGGCTGACCTCACTTCTAAAACAACCCAAAGCTACAGTATGGAAGTTACATGAATTTTTAACCTTTGTCCATTTCTTTATCAGTAGACCTTTAACAAACATAACAAACTCTTTGTCAACCATGCCACTTCTTTGTACCATGGAATTCTTTCATTTTTATTATGGTGCATGCATCCATAAATTCCAAGACTTATGCATTAGGTTTTACACCATTCCATTCATACTTTTATAACTTGACCCTCACTTGCACTACTTCCATAAATTAACTGCCATTTTATTCCAGTGGTGATCATGATGGTACCAAAGATTTCTTTCTTGAACAATAGTAAGGTGTTAAAATATTGTTATGAAACTAAATTCATTGTTTATACTTAGAAAACCTGCTGTACCTTTGCCACCGTTTACACTACACCGCTGTGATAAACATCAAAAGAATCATCACGTCATGGTACATCATGCAGTATGTAGTAGACCTTGAGCCTCTTTGCCCAAACACAATTTCATGCTTCCTATGCTGCTTTTGTCATGGTCTCTCCTTCCAATGAAACTTTTTTTTTATGTTTCTTCATGTTCTACAAACCTTTTCTTTCCTCTTGAACATTTTATTAGATCTGTTTTCCTTCCTGGTGCATTGGGTTGAACTGTCCCTGGTGATGTCGAGAGAAAGCTGTTTCCCTTGCCTGTGCGGCTAGGAGGCCTTGGTGTTTTTGATCCTTTGATTGTTGCATCAAAGTAGTGTTCCTGCTCTGTAGAAGTAAATGCTGGTCTCGTTGGCTTGATTATCTCTCAAGTATACATCAAATATAGGTAACTGTCTTGATGCACAGTTTCAGTTGCGATTCAAGTTTCACTCTAGGAGCCACCAAGAGCAACTTCAATTTGCAATCATTTGTTTGATGAACTTCCTCCCAGCATGTGTTCCTGCTCAGGAGAAGGATGCATCCAATTGGCTCTCTTGTCTTCCATTGAAGTCACATAATTTTGTGCTTCATAAAACTACTTTTCGTGATGCAATTGTTCTTTGCTATCACTGGCTACCATCTGCTTGCCCTACTTCCTGTGCCTGTGGTCACTCTGTTACCATAGAACATGCTCTGTCTTGTTCAAAGAGCGAGTTTCCTTCTTTGAGACATAATGAAGTGTGTGATCTAACTGCCAACTTACTTTTCGAGGTCTGTAACAATGTTATCATTGAACCCCACCTTCAGCCTCTTTCTGATGAGACCCTTCAATACAAAACAGCTAACTGTGATGATAATGCAAGGCTTGACATTGCAGCTAATGGTTTTTGGGGAGGACGGTTTGAGAGGTCATACTTTGATGTCAGAATTGTTAACTCTAGTGCACCCTCAAACCATCCCCTACACTCTCCATACCGACGTCATGATAAGGAAAAGAGACGTGAATACCAACAACGGGTTTATGAAGTAGAGTATGCCTCATTTACTCCTTTAATTTTCACCACTACTGGTGGAATGGGTGATGCTGCTACTCAGTTTTATAAAAGATTGGCCAAACTTTTGAGTGCTAAGCACAGTCTTTCTTATGGAATAGTGATGGGATGGTTCAGATGTAAATTAAGCTTCTCTTTGTTGAGATCTGCAATTATGTGTATTTGCAGTGCCAGGTCCACTTTGCACTGTCCCGTTGCTAAGGCACCAATTGCTGTGCAGGTCGCTGAGGCCCATATTTAAGATCACTTGTATTATGTTTATTATGTACTGTTTTATTTTATGCATGTATATATGTGACTGGATTTTGGAAAAACGATCCAAATCGCACATTAGAAGTTTCGAGATAAACGGTTTTAAAGAATTGAAGCCAGCATAACTCTCCAAGGATAGCAAGCACGCGTATGAAATTTACACAAAAGATGCATCAATCTGTTACCTTTCAAGCCACCTCCAGTACTTGTAGTTGCTTGTACAGTTTCCCGCCAAATAAGATAGAAAATCTGAGCAGTTGGACGAGTGAAGTAGTATCACGAGTGCTCACAAAGGGGTGGAGGTTGGGGAGTGGCGGGGAGGGCAAAAGATGGGCCTCAAAATGGAGGCAGACCACGATTGGAGTCCAGACACGAGATTACAGGGCTGTGCTGGCTCCTTAGTGGCTGATATGTAGCAAAATCTACAGAGAACACGCCTGGCCAACATTATAAGGCTGTCCACCAGTAAACCACTGATTCTTGCCAAGCCAGGTCCTTCACAAGGCCTGAAACCGCCATTTGGGCACTCCACACCACCCAGAAAAGACGTCTATTAAAACCAGCCTCGTGTAGTTTGAGTAGTGCTGAGGGTCAAAACTTGTAGTACGATAGTGTAGCTATCCACTGGTGGTGTTAGTTTGATTTTGCCTGATGTGCGATTTGGTTCGGTTCTGTAAAATCTGGTCACATATTAGTTTAAAAAGTATCAAGTGATTGCAACTTAATAAAATGGCGAAGCGAGACAAAAATGCAATCGATGCAAAATGAATCTTGTCAATTACGTGTGTGACAGAAGAGGAAAAAGACCTTTCAAACTTTATTGAATTACTTCTATACAACCGTTTTGTGTTAGACAAAATTAATATCTTCTGTGAGATTCAAAAACATTTTACTGAAATTCTTGTCACCTTTATTGTATTAAGTCAATAGGTTTTGCTTGAAATTTCTTTTTATAAAATGATGTGAATGCGACTGAAACTGTTATAAATCAAGGCTACTGTTCTGTATGTAAAATTAAAGTTGTGTGATATGAAGGGGAATCTGTGCAAGAAAGGATAGCACCTTGAGATTTATGGTAGCAAAGAAATTTCTCAAAATGTATATTTGATGTTTAATCAACCACGCTTCCAGGGGGTGTTTCATGACCTCACCCTTCAAGTATGTTATAAGTCAAGTTAGTTTCCACTTGGTGTCCAAAATGATTTACTAATGTTTATCTAGAAGAAAGTTATGGGTGTTTTAAAATTTGGGAGTTCATGGATGCAGGTACAGTACCATAGTATAACTCCCGTCCAACAACAACTGATGCATTTCTGGTAATTGAGTTA
Organism: Dysidea avara; assembly: GCF_963678975.1. Lineage (NCBI taxonomy): Eukaryota > Metazoa > Porifera > Demospongiae > Dictyoceratida > Dysideidae > Dysidea > Dysidea avara. The sequence continues at coordinate 2,299,143 of NC_089277.1, forward strand.
ATCTGATAAATGGCTGCTTGCTTTTGGAAATACTTTCATGTGAAAACCCTCTACAATACATGTGAAAGGAGAATACTTGTGTCTTTATTGTAACCCAAGAATCATACAGTACAATAGTACTGTATAGTAGGGACCACTCAAAATCTTTGGGCCCCAGCTCTGCAATGGGTTAAACATAGCTGACAATGGAATATAATCGATATTTCACTTTTCAGACAATAAGGGGCTAAGGCACGCTGTGTCATTTCTGATGTGGTACGCGTGGGTTCACCAGTCATAATAAAACTATTTACAAAAAAAGTTAACAAACAAGTACACAAAAATTTTTGGAATTTTCAATTAGAGTAGGGACCACAGCACATCGATAAAAGTACTGAAACAAGTTGGAATAGTCCATGATATTAAATCACAGCAAAACAATAAGAAGTGTTGTATCCCTACTGTACATTTCCATTGTGGTATCTTGAGCACAGTAGAGATATAACACTTCTTATTGTTTTACTGTGATTTAATACCATGGACTACTCCAACTTGTTTCAGTACTTTTTATCGATGTGTTATGGTCCATATATACTCTAGTTGAAAATTCCAATTTTTTCATGTACTTATTAACCTAAATAGATGACATTAATGGAAACTAACTATGTTGAACTTTTCACATACACATTGACAATATAACACACATCAATGTGGGGTATACTGTACTACAGTTGATACGGTACATTTCATATTGACAATATTAAAGGGATGCTATATACAATCAGAGTGCTGTTAGGGGGAGCATTCTTTCTAAAACCTCAGACTCCCTACCACCCCATAAAAATTAATTATGAGTGACTACTACACTGCACATTTGTTTTTAAAATGGCAAAAAATGTCAACAGATTGAATTACAATGTTGAATACGTAAAATTTCCCTGGTTTAAATTTGCAAACACAACCTTAAAATGCTCTAAGATTTAGTATCAGATATTAACAATAATTCTTAGTGTATACATATACACCCTGTATGAGTATCAAAAATTCTTATGGCTATTTAATATTCCAGGATCCATAATTGTTAGATTAAGCTACTGTAGTTTTCTAAAACAGTTCTTATCATAAATTCAATTCTACTTTTAAACATTTTTCTAAAATAGCATAAACAACCAGCAAAATACTTTCAGATTCAATCTCAGAAAGTCTAATTTTAATTAATTTCCTTACTTCCCATTAACCATGAAAATATAATTCAATCGCAAATAGCAAAGTTTATTTTTTATTGAAAGACATCCATCAAGATCTCTCATTTGTGTACATTATGTGCACATGGTAGTCCTAGATATTGCAACATTGTGTCATCAATATATACAACACTCATGTGTCATGCTCTATCAACCATAGAATCTGGATCTCAAAAATCTTAATCACATCCATGACACAGCCTTAAATATCAAACTAGCTACAGTAGTCAGGCAATTGTTTTATTAAACCAGGTGCACGTCCACTGCTGACCAAAGTTGGTGGTGGGCGTGCACCTGGTTTCCTGAAATTGATTTCAATTGGCAAAAACCATGTGTCTGCGCGTATGTGTGTACACCCTGTATGTCCAACACCCATGTGAGCAGGCTTTGAGCTACACAAAATCAGCCTTCAATAAATAAAGGCTGTTTATGTACTGTTTTAAAGCTCAACTTTCTGCTTACTTGAAGAAGTATGGCCAGCAACTGAAAATAGATGAAAAAGTTTAGTAGGGGCTAGCTTAAGTGCTGTAACAGGTGTATATGTAACTACTGAAAAACAACATAACAAGCCTTGTAAGCTAGCAGGAATGGTGTATCTTCTCAAATTAATCCCCTTTATATGCAAACAAAAATTAAAAGCAGTCATGAAGCTTTGTGTAGAGATTTGCATACGAAAGTACGAAGCTACAAAACAGTTAAGAAAATACTCCTGTGCATAACTTTTGGTTTTAAAAGGTTTGCTAGTGATCCTTAACTATGCATAGCAACATGGCTAATTGATAAATTGTTAATTTTAATGTACTGTATTTATTGTTACAAAACAAGATGATAAACAAAGCTATAGCATGTTGTGTGGTTAATGTAGTTTACAAAACATTAATTAATTCAAGGGATAGTATTTACTGGGCACCTGGTATTTAAGAGGTACGTAGCACAGCATCAATTTATTATGCTTGTGAGTACGTGTAGCTAACCATTATAACTGAAGACTTTCACATAGTCACCACTAATTCCCCCAACCCCCAGAAGAGAAATCCTAGAATAAACACTGGCTAAAACATCAGTTCTAATGATATAATCACCACACACTTCTAAACTAGGGACCAGTCTATTTTGCTTTTTTTCTACCTATTTTTCTTTCCAGCAATTCTTTTATTTTTCACCTATTGTGCTCCATATTTTGCTCAAGAATTATAAATTTTGCTCAACACTGATCTTTGTTAATTGAATATTTACAAGTGCAAAGCTACAGTTTCGCCTTAAAGTGACTGTTCTATTAGAGTATCTCGATCAAAAATTACTTCTAACATGTAAAGCAAGAAGCCAGCTAATATTGCTTAACATGTGTGACTGTTTTATTAGGGTACCTCGATTGTCACTTGTTGTTCCTGTAACAATTAGCTATGCATTGTCGATATTTTAGCGTGTCTGACTGTTCTATTAGAGTATCTCGATCTTTTGTGCAATTTTTATGTCCACTTCACAAAAATTGCACCTATTATGCCAGCATTTTGCTCATTGCTTTTACCCAACCATTATGCCAAAAAATTTGCTGGCGAAATCGACGGGTCCCTATTCTAAACACATCACACCAGTTGATACATAACACAACTAAAATTATCACTCAACACAACATGTAATATTATTTTTACTGACCGAATCCACAGCAGCATTCACATCCACTCCATTTGATAATATTCCTTTAATACTGTCAACATCACCATTTATAGTTGCTTCTTTTAACCTGTCACATTCCTCCTGTGATAATGACATCATTGATAATGAGGTCATACTAGCTAGTATCATAACAATTACTACAGGAGGTGTGCCATTAGTGATCACATGATCTTATACACTTCACTACTCAGTGTTATATTAGAGAAGTGATCTTTAATAGTGTAGAAATGGTTGGATAAGAACACTGATTAGTATATTTAGATGGCCCACTTTAGAAAAAGCAGACACAACACCTTGAGAACTTTTATAATGTATAAAATTATGAACAACTTGGTAGATGTACAATACCTACTGATACAATTCTGTTACCATCACTGTTACAGTTAAGAGGATATACTGAGAAACTTCAACAGCTACCCTGTAGAGTGAAATGCATATGCCTATTAGTCCTCACACCTATTCCTTTTTACCACTAGCAATATGGAATACTTTACCACAGTACCTGATAAGTTCACTGGATTTACAAACTTTCAAAGAGAGACTTTATAATCTACACTAATTATACTACTTACTTATCACACTTACATACACATGTACAATAATATTCATACCTGAGTCTGTACATTAATGAAAATAAATAAGAGAACAATAAGAGAGTTTGGTAGTGATATAGTGTATAGTTACACTAATAGAATACCCTAATAATACAGTCACCCGAATCAAGACACACGGTAGTGTGTCGTGCGGCCCAAGAAGCCGGCGTGCCACCCGTGAGTATATTAACAGGAAGAAAGAAAACCCAATTTTCACACCTATGTAACTCTGTGATCCCTTAACCAAATTTGCTACAGACGTGCCGGCCAGCTAGGGGAGTCTACACACCAAATTTGAAGAAAATCGCTCCAGCCATTTCCGAGATACGAGCGAACAAAATTTCGTTTTAATTTCTTCGTTTTTTTCTTCTACTTCTTCATTTCGCACACTTCGCAAAATCCGCCATAAAACACGAATGCTTCCTCGGATTGGGCTGAAATTTGGCACACGTAAAGGGCTCATTAAGGCGGATCTCTGTACCAACTTTGGTAGGAATGCGATGAATATTCACGGAGTTATGACCGATTATTTGCGTAAAATAAGGTCGAAGGTCTCTCACGCCTACAGGGTAAACTCTTTTGAGGAATCAGTTGAAAATTGATATGTAGATGGAGCAACCATCGTAGGAGTGCCTTTTTGTGGTTTGAAAGGAATCGGGATAAAGACCATGGAGATATGACACAAAACCCGACCTGTGTCAAAATTACACGATCGATTTTTATGAATAAGAAAACTATTAGTTTTCGTGTCTACCAGGCAAACCGCTTAGAGCAACGCGCTGAAATTCAGTATGTAGCTGGAATAAGCATCATAGAAAGTCCTTGCAGTAGTACAGAAGAATCGGATTACAAACCACTGAGTTATGATTCGAAAGACAACTACGTGTAACAAATGCGAGATCGAGATACTCTAATAGAACAGTCACCCTAATAAAGTATTAAACTACATTTATAATTTACTCAATTATATTACATTGCAAGTTATTCTGTAGGGAATTCAGCTACAAACAAGTCACCCTGTAGTCAGATCAGCCAGAAGAAGGTACCTAATAGAGAGTTCAGCTACAAAGAAACCATCATGTAGAGAGTTCAGCTCAAACAAATTGCCCTGTAGAGAGATCAGCTAGAAGAAGTTACCTTGTAGAGAGTTCAGTTACAAAGAAACAATCATGCAAAGAGTTCAGCAACAAACAAATCACCCAGTAGAAAGTTCCGCTATGCACACTGTAGAGAGTTCAGTTACATTGTAGAGAGTTCAGCTACAAAGAAACTACCATGTAGAGAGTTCAGCTGCAAACAAATTGCCCTGTAGAGAATTCAGCTACAAACAAATCACCCTGTAGAAAGATCAGCTAGAAGAAGTTACCTTGTAGAGAGTTCAGCTGCAAACAAATCACCCTGTAGAAAGTTCAACTATGAACAGATCACCCTGTAGAGAGATCAGCTAGAAACAAGCCACCCTGTAGAGAGTTCAGCTAGAAGAAATTACCTTGTAGAGAGTTCAGCTACAAAGAAACCACCATGTAGAGAGTTCAGCTGCAAATAAATCACCCAGTAGAAAGTTCAGCTATGAACAGATCACCCTGTTGAGAGTTCAGTTAGAAGCAAGTCATCCTGTAGAGAGATCACCTAGAAGTATCACCCTGTAGAGAGTTCAGCTACAAACAAATCACCTGTAGAGAGTTCAGCTACAAACAAATCACCCTGTAGAGTGATCAGCTAGAAGAAGTCACCTTGTAGAGAGTTCAGCTACAAAGAATCCATCATGTAGAGAGTTCAGCTGCAAACAAACACCCTGTAGAGAACTCAGCTACAAACAAATCGCCCTGTAGAAAGATCAGCTAGAAGAAGTTACCTTGTAGAGAGTTCAGCTACAACGAAACCACCATGTAGAGAGTTCAGCTACAAACAAATCACCTGTAGAGAGTTCAGCTAGAAACAAGTCACCTTGTAGAGAGTTCAGCTAGAAGAAGTCACATTGTAGAGAGTTCAGCTACAAAGAAACTACCATGTAGAGAGTTCAGCTGCAAACAAATCACCCTGTAGAAGTTCAGCTATGAACAGATCACCCTGTAGAGAGTTCAGCTACATTTCAAGTCACCCAGTAGAGAGATCAGCTGCAAATTATCCTGTGGGGATTAATTGACATGTAATAAATATATGCTCTCTTTTTATATTATGAAATCTTGATATATGCATTATATCTATAATTTGTACATTTACTGATAAAACCAGAATGAGCTAAAGTGTTTATAAAATCTGCTTCATCTTTTTCTTTTTCCTGTGGTAAAAAAAAAATATACATATATATAGGTTGAAAAGCCCCAAAGCTGGCCATAGGCCGGCTTTGGGGTATACAAATACAAAAAGAAGTGAAATCTAATCAAAAACAGCCAAGCTGTAAAAAAAGGAGTGCGGCCCTTGAAAAGGCTATGGTGAAAATAGATGTGAAATCCAAAGTGGCGGCCAAGAAATGGCTGTGATGGTAGGTTAATGGTAAAAATTTTAATAACGACAATTCAGGTGAATTTTGTGCCAATTGACCAAGCGGCACCAAATTCACCTGAATTGTCGTTATTAAAATTTTTACCATTAACCTACCATCACAGCCATTTCTTGGCCGCCACTTTGGTTTTCACATCTTTTTTCACCATAGCCTTTTCAAGGGCTGCACTCCTTTTTTTACAGCTTGGCTGTTTTTGATTATTATTTGTGACTGCTCTATTAGTGTATACCAATCTTAAGATAATATTTTATTCCTGAGTATTTCCTGGAGTCACTTCTGAAATAATACAAGTCACATGTATTTCTTCAGCAGCTAAAACTACAAATACTTGCAATCATAAAACACTAATAATTTCAGGGATAATAGGTGAATAAAAAATAATTGCCAATAAGAATAATGAGTAAATTTACAATCATAATGTACTCAAGCCTACTTAAAATTCCAAGAGCTAAATAGATTATGTACAGTGTAGCCATAGCTATAACTGTTTGTGTCATCATATCCACTTCACCTTAGATAAAATGAACTATTGTATCATGTGAGGAAATATGAGCTTAAAACCAGCTAGGATAGCTATATAACTGTGTGGCTTACAGTGTCATGAACTAAGCACATTGACAACGATTAGTGTTATCATTAATTTCTGCATCTACTTTTACTGCTACCATTTTTAGCCATTATCCGTAAGCTGTCGTTATTTTACAGTCTGAAGCATCTTACTGTACTTTTACTACACCACAATTGACCCACTAGCAAACATCTTATAACTGTGGTATCATTAATCTACAAAGAGAAGGCTTCAATCATTACAAGACCACAGCTTAATTGTTGAAATGTGTAATGGTAATGACCCACCTGCTCTACACATGTTTTAGGAGAAATCTGATGAAAAATATAATCAGTAGCTATATCCAATCATTGAGTACTCCATTGGGTAAAACTAGAGTTTGAGAAAGCTTTGTTAGTGCTAGAATCCGTATTCAATTATAAATTTATGAAAAGCAATGTACTAATTTTGCACATGGATGAAAAATTTTCACTGTGACAGTGCATTATCCATTTGAAACGTCTACTCCAAAGAGGGTCTGGATTGGATAGCATACAATAAATTATCAGCTCTTAACAATAGGCACAATGTTTGCTGATAATCAAGCTGCTGTTCACTGCAGAACTTCATATAAACAAATGTGTTTCAGGGGAGTTACCAGTACGCATACGCATACCGCATCTGAAAAGGCACCACGCCCCCCGGCTATATCAATTATCGTCTCAAAAGTGAAGTATCCATTACACTTCCTTTGGGCAAGACATGCTCTGTCTTGCCCAAAGGGCGGGTTTCCTTCTCTGAGACATAATGAAGTGCGTGATCTAACTGCCAATTTACTTTCCGAGGTCTGTAACAATGTTGTCCGGCCCTGAACCCCACCTTCAGCCTCTTTCTGGTGAGACCCTTCAATACAAAACAACTAATCGTGATGATAACGCAAGACTTGACATTGCAGCTAATGGTTTTTGGGGAGGACGATTTGAGAGGTCATACTTTGATGTCAGAATTTTTAACCCTAGTGCACCCTCAAATCAACCCCTACACTCTGCATACCGACGTCATGACAAGGAAAAGAGACGTGAATACCAACAACGGGTTCATGAAGTAGAGAATGCCTCATTTACTCCCTTAATTTTTACTACTACTGGAATGGATGATGCTGCTACTCAGTTTTATAAGAGATTAGCCAACCTTTTGAGTGCAAAGCACAGTCTTTCCTATGGAATAGTGATGGGATGGCTGAGATGTAAATTGAGCTTCTCTTTGTTGAGGTCTGCAATTATGTGCATTCGTGGTGCCAGGTCCAATTTGCGCTGTCCCATTGCTGAGGCACCGATTGCTGTGCAGGTCGCTGTGGCCCATATGTAAGATAATTTGTTTTTGTTTATTATGTACTGTTTTAGGCCACTCCAAATAAATTCTCTGTTTCCCGTCCACCGCCCGCATCTGGTTACTGCCAGGTCTAAATATTCCATTATTCCGTATTCTTCCATTATTTTCCGGTTATTCTTACATACTGATAGGCTCAGTAAAGCCATCTTGAAACAGCGTCAGCTCACGTTTCAACAGTGCTATCAAGTCAGCACAAACTTCACGTTTATGTTGTTTTTGCAACTTACAAAGGAAGGAACAAGCTTAAGCATGCTTTTATGCAGCCTTTTTGGCTGTGCCAGGCAAATAATGGCTTGAAAAGGTAGCCAATCTTATAATGAAATAATGAAAATGAACCGCCCGCCCGCATGCAAATATGCCTGAGCCCAGGACGGGAAACAGAGAATTTATTTGGAGTGGCCTTATTTGGCGTGTCATTAATTTGCTTTAAAAAAATAATAATAAAAATAACTCTTCGTTGTCAGCTATGTTCAACCCGTTACACAGCATTTCGAATCAAGAACTGTTCGAAAAGCACCTCTACAATCCACACATACCAAAAGAAAGAAATCGTGCCGCGCGCCCCAATCATATTAATTATCGTCTGAAAAGTGAAGTATACATTACGCTTCGCTGTCGGCTATGTTCAACCCATTACACAGCAGTACGAATCAAGAACTGTTTGAAAAGCACCTCTGCAATCGAAATAGCCACGATGAAAATACGGGAAGCAATAAAACCCGGAATACGGAATAACGGAATAGCGGAATAACGGAATAAGCGAAAATTACATTCTCAATATTTTACTACTATATATACAGTCTATAGCATTTATACAATACTCACCTCGTAGCAATTCCACAGAGAATCACTAAGGCGATCCTCAGGGCGATCTTTAAATAGAACTAGCACAAAACTAACCACTCTAGAATAATCTAACTAAGCTAAAATACTTTCTAATACACTTTACTACAAAATCGCTACAACACTATAAGTTCTTTCTGCTACAGCTACTTATACCAGCCATCACACACGAGTAACTGCCCGAATTTATTAGAATCAAGCTGCACAAAGTGATGTCAGCTAAATACAGCACTTAACCTTTTGAATTTATATTAAGCTTGTTTGGCGATGGATAACTAACAGGTTAGCCAAAGTAGATTATTTCAGAGAAGATTTCTTAGGATGGAATGTTGTCACTAATAAATTCGGGCAGTTACTCGTGTGTGATGGCTGGTATAAGTAGCTGTAGCAGAAAGAACTTATAGTGTTGTAGCGATTTTGTAGTAAAGTGTATTAGAAGGTATTTTAGCTTAGTTAGATTATTCTAGAGTGGTTAGTTTTGTGCTAGTTCTATTTAAAGATAGCCCTGAGGATCGCCTTAGTAATTCTCTGTGGAATTGCTACGAGGTGAGTATTGTATAAATGCTATAGACTGTATATATAGTAGTAAAATATTAAGAATGTAATTTTTGCTTATTCCGCTGTTCCGTTATTCCGTATTCCGGGTTTTATTGCTTCCCGAAAAATACGGACGATTTCCGTTTCGAAGGGAAGCCATCACGTGCTCGTGCCAAATCGACACCTTTCCCTATCAGCAAAGATGAATAGGACACAAAGGAGAACACTGGTAAGTCCATGAAGAATGCATTGCACGTACTGCGGTATGCCAAAAGGCACCAGTCGGGCCGAAGCGACGTCGAACAGTGAAAAAATCAATCCCTTAGCCTTTATATCGCGGTACGCTTGTCTGAAGGCATCAGTCGGTCAGTCAGTTGCTCAGTCAGTCAGTAGAAAATTCCGTTGAATAAAATTTTTTTTTAAATTCCGTAGCAACTAGTTGAAAGTGTTTCGGGTCGATCTGAAAGCTTGTTTGGGCTTAGTTTTACCTCACCAATACTGCCTTATCGTCGTAATGGAAAATCGAGGCTGGTTTTTGGGTGATATTATTTCGTTGGCCAAGCCTACTCCTTTGTTGTCCCCACTATACAGTTAATATCGTACTGTATGATGTAATATCAAGAGTTCATAATAATTATGTGACCGGATTTGACAAAACCAGGCTTCCACACACATCCAATTCTTTGACTTTAACCGCTTGTAACTTGACCACTCAGTATGCTATTGGCTTACAATTTTCACAAAATTCTTTCATTACATTATACAATAAAAGGTCAAACTTTGAAAGTGATATCTTAGTCCTACATTGAGTTATGGTCCTTTAAAGTCAGATATCTGGATGTGTGGAAGCCTAGTTTTGTCAAATCCAGTCACATATAGTAGTGGCCACTACTATATTATGAGCTCTTGGTAATATTATTACAGTTACTTTATTTTATGGGTGACTAACTGTAACTAAATAGTTAGTAATAGTCATTGAGAAAAGCAATTACCCCAACACTGATTTTACATTCTTTTTCTACTTTATCTGTGAGGCCATTTAGTACCAGTGGCTTACTTGTCATTCTACAGTAAGTGCTATGCTACAAGCCATACAAATACACATGATTTTGCTTTGACTATCAACCAGTTATAGTACCTTTAGAATATATAAACAGTCAGTACCAGTGGCTTATTTGTCATTCTACAGCAAGTGCTATGCTACAAGCCATACAAATACATACGATTTTGCTTTGACTATCAACCAGTTATAGTACCTTTAGAATATATAAAATAGCCACAGGAAACTTGCTGTACCAGCGTTCTTCACAAACCAATAAAATGCTAGTATTACAAAGATGCAAAGTAAGTTTCATGGGAGGATACATTAAAATGTTTGTGGATTGCACAATAGAAGCCAAACAATCCACTACTACCACAGGTATAGAGTACAGCAATGGATACATGAACATGTTACTAAAAGATACACTTTGATTTGTTTAAAATGCAATGCAAAATTAACATCGGATCAACTATCGGCTTCTTTTGGTGATATCAATATCAGATAGCGATTAATGCCAAAAGGGCATGAAATATTCATTACCAATTTTCATGTATTTCATGGGTAATGTCTTATTGGCAAAATTAAAATATTTTACAGCACACGCATGAGCGCACTAGTTGTACACACAATAATAAATGCCTAAATTAAGGTAAATACACCTGTAGGCTAGATACAGTAGTTCCGGCTACATATAAAGCAAGAGACTAGGCTTTTACCCAGTAGGAGAAGCTTCATATTGAGAATAAGTTTCTAAACACTAGGATAACTAGGCTTAAATGATATACATTAAGATATACTGTTTAGCTCTACAGTACAACAAGTATAAGAAAAGGCAGAAATTTAGTTTGAGTAGGGAACACATAGAAATACCTGTAAAAGCCATAGGATGAAGAGGGTCAGCTACAGCTGCACTTATGGACATTTAATTTCTACTTAAGTTTTTTCAAAAGTATATACAGCCATTACTGAAGTATTGATTAAATGTCCACTATTATCACTCCAGGTGTAAACAACTTTCCTTGGTTTCATGATTTCGATAATCTCATCTCACAACTCACCAGACATATTCTCTAATTAAATACTCGCATACTCTATAGCACCTTGACTAGCAAACAGTGCTACGCTAGTACTGTATAAGTAGGATCCCCACAAGTGACACACGCTACCTAAGATGCCACCTTTAAAAAACCACATCTTACACGATGAAAATCACCTTTACAGAATAATATTAGTCCATCTAACACCAATACAGCATTAAAAACAAGAAAATACATACAGGCAGCTGGATATAGAATTTTTTTAAAAATCACTGAAACTGGAACTGTCTGCCAGCCTGCCTGCCTGACCACAGTTGCAGTGTGTTCCCTCTCCGCCTTGTCTTTCCTGTTATCTTCAATCAGGCTGGTCGTCTTCTTCTTGATGCGCTGACTCAAGATACTTTAATACAGCAATCACTCTAATAGAACAGTCATGCTTATATACCATATACCTTCAAACTTTTGGGGTAAAAAAATTGTGATTCTAACCTGATGTCAAATTTAGTGATAAAATTTTTGTGATCAATAAATTTCATGAATTGCATCCAATCACAAGATTGAGAGGCATGCATGTGCATAGCTAACTCTCTGTGAAAAGTTGAGTGATAATGTGTGACAGTCCAGTGGACCATTCTTTTTTACTTGTCCAGCAATGGTGAGAGGATACCATGTTTACAATGTGATATGGGAAGCATACATTCACAAACAGCTGTCATGATTGCATGAAACAGATAAGAACATAACCGGTGCACAGTATCCATCATTAAGTTTGCTACTGTAGTTGGACATCTTCCTAGAAAAATATCTACGTTGCGCTCTGTCTTGATTCGGCAAGGTGGATAATGTTCATTGTAGGATTACTGGCCACCAATGATACAGCAATGATTTAGCCCAAGGTGGAATGGAAGTACCTCGTGACATTTGATTTGAAGATCATAAAAAAAGGAGCTGGAAAACTGCTGGATTCACTTTGTGGTGTGACTATACTACTACTGCTACAGGATAGTAAAACTAGCTCAGCAACAATCCCGGCCCAGTCCAGTTACACAAAGCCATGCAGTCAGTAATTCCTGCATTAAGCATTATTGTCACTGACTCCAAGACTGATTCACCAGAGAAAGATTAGCTGATCAGACCAAAATTTTAGAAATACACCTTGAGACGAGTATCCTAAATGTAGAAAAGTTGTCTGACATTCCTGTCAACAAAACTTGTCAAGTTATTAAAGCACAGTTTTCTTCTTTGAGGGAACTACAATTGATGCTGCTGCATGCAATCAAAGAAATCATCCATTATCCTGAAAGAGCTGGTGCATGTCATGGTAATCACTGGATTGTAGCTAATATTGTGGGATGTATACCTAAAGAAGTGAATGTCAACAGGTTATTTGTAATTTGTTTAATGCTGGCTAAGGTAACTATGAAGCCATTTCACAAGGAGTGGGAGGATTGGATTGTGCTGTTTTTGCTATTGCAGTTGTTACTGCATTGGTATTTAATATTAATTCATCTGCTGTCAAGTTTAAAAATTTAGTCACTTGCTTTAAAATCAAAAATTCACTTTAATTCCAGATCAATACTAATAACACTACAATGGGCTACAATTCATCAGTTTAACAGCATAATGATTGTGTAATCTTTTCTGTACTCATAAATTTAAATATTCATTGTCTTATGATTTCAAAACTATTAAAACCATATTTTATGGATAATCTTTGAAAATAGCAGTATAATTCAATCACCCATGTGCTCCAATAGGCTTCATGATACTCAGCCTAAGATCAACAAGATTAATAGTGGAGTTACCAGTTCTCTGTCATCCAACTGAGTGAAGATTTTCTTGGTATACCAATCACGAAAATTTGTCCTTAGAAAATCTGTCACAGGTTTATTGAAGCTCACTTTAAGTAGTTGCAACTGATCCATGCAGTTTGGAGGCACCATTACACACATTATACAGTAGTTTACTGCTACTATTGAGACTTTTGTATGGGCAGTGAAACAGGTATGGTATTAATATATGAACACACATGTATATCAAGAGTAACATGTAATCTGCTGTCGGTTGTTAATTAATGTGGTACTGCTTTTAGGATAGTAAATTGACTGTGGCTGTTCTGTGGGACAAGTTGAAGTTAAAACCTCATGTAAAATCTTGAGGAAGACCAAAGAATTGTGGCAAGTTTTGGGCTTTGAAGACTCACAAACATCAGATTGATGCAGTGTCCAAGACTTCAGAAGAGAGCAAAGCTAAGAAACCCAAGCTTCCTGAGAAATTGCCTCAATCAAAAAAAAATTCAGCTATGACTCAAGGAACTCCTTCTTTTTGTAGTCAAATACACCGTAAACAAGGATCTCATCTAAAGGAGTTAAACTGCATCAATACTAGACCAATACAGATTGATCATAATTATATAGAGTCAGATTCTTCAAAGAGATATGATGAACTTTGTTTGTTACAAACTGACAAAAAAGTTCTAGTATCCTACACAGGAAGAAATGCTTGGCTGAATACCCATTTAATCATTGCTGGTCAGAGACTATTAAAATTGCATTTTCCAAATGTTAGAGGTTTACAAGATGTAACTAAACAAGACACTCTATCTATTGAAAAAGAAACTGGAGAGTTCATTCTAATTTTACACTGCAACGGAAACCATTGGATGTGTATCCAATATGGGCTGTAAGCCAGGTGTTGTCAAGGTTTTTGACAGTATGCGTACAAGTACTGTTTGTAATAATGTAAGAGAGGCAATTGCTTCTATTTTGCATACCTCACATCACTCTATTCAATTGGTATTCCCTAATGTCACTCAACAAAATGGATCATGTGATTGTGAATTGTTTTCACTGGCATATACCTACACAGTATGTAGCGGAGAAGAGCCATCCAGTTTAACATGCAACCCGGCAAAACTTCATAAACATCTAAAGTCTTGCATTGATTCTGGAAAAATTAAACTATTTCCATCATCACTTTGTCAAAGACGGCTTCATCCTTAACAAAGAGTTACCAGATTTACTGTGTTTGCCGATTGCCAGACAGTGGAGATAAGATGGTGCAGTGTTCCAGCTGTCATAAATGGTATAACTATACTTGTGTCGGCATACCTAGTAATGATAAAGTGAATGGCAAGTGGTTTTGTAGAAACTGTGACAAACACTAAACTAGTATGTGTATAGTGGGCTGTGCTTTTTGCTGTATGTGACTATGCTTTTTGTTTATTTGTTTGTTTTAGCAGCAGTTATGTTTCATTCATTACTTAGCTATAGTTTACTGATTTTGTACTGACACTAAACCACTGATTCACTGTATGCCTATAACCACATCTTTTGCATCGTTTTAGAGCAACAGTTTATTTCACATCATTTTATGGTTACGCATGTGCTTAGCTATCACCTGAGTGGTTAGCTAAGTCAAGTCAGTCATAAGCAACAAAATGTTAGTACCTACTGCATGTTTTCATTAAAATCTTTAATAAATAAGTGCCACTCCAGGTCTGGACGTCAACCTTGTAGCTACACGGTTGAGTCCTGCTGGTATTTATACTATGAATTATGTGCTAGCTAATTATTGTTAGGTTACTCAGACGAAGAAATCTCGTGCCTTACAACTGCCGGTATCAATAGACTGTTTGGTGGTGGAGTGACACCACCTGGTCGATGTCAATAGCCACTCCATACAGTATCTTATATGGAGAAGAGTAAGAGAAACATCTCTGCAACTGATCTACTCACTATGGAAGTTATGGGTGATTACCATCATAACTGTGATAGCCAGCATAAGAAGTCTACTACAAATGCCGGAACAATTATGTGGTAGTGGAAAAAGAAATGTGATCAAAGAAGGGTAAGTGATGCACAGGGTTGCATTACTTGTAGCTGCTGTGGTAGGTGATAAATCAGGCTTGTGTGACATCAAACAGTGAAGAATTCAACTCCATAGTGTTAGTTATGCTCTGCCAAAGGCATCATCTAACTAGTAAGTATAAAAGCTAATAAAATGATCTTTTCAAAAAAATTATAGAAATTTATTGCAAGTATTTCAGTTACTTTGATCACACATAGGACTTGATGAACCTAAACAACACTGCCATGTCATCATTGAGGCTGGTTTTCATGGGATTTTTGGCTACACTTCATGATCACTTCAGAAACACCGTAATACCATAATATGATAAAATTTGACTTTGTATTATTGTATATAGGAATTTTACAAGAAAGAGCAACTAGCTGTATGCACTGACGATGCCAAAAGGCACCAATCAGGTTGAAGCAATATCTGATAAGGTAGTGTGGCCATCATCTCAAGTGGCAAGATCACCATCTCGCCTTCATTGGTCAGCAAGATAATTATACCATTCCATAGACTGGATTTGCAGTTCCTAGCTGCTCTTGCTGGGATACACAAAGTCAATATATGTACATTTACATTGTGTAAACTGCAAGAATAGATGCAGTACCAATCAGATATTGCAGCATCTCCATGTTAGTTAAACACTGACAGTGGCTTCATACCATTCAATAATTATTACTATCTCATTTGTCAAACGCAGGCTTTCGCCAAAAGGATTGAGACCTGCATGAGGGTGTTTCCCAGATTACAGATACTGTATAATGTACACTTACAAGAAAACAAGTGCGCCAAAACAGTACAGGTAAAACACAGTGACAAGAAAGATGATGAAAAAGACATTAGCTAATTACATAGGTGATGGTAAAGAGTCCAGAAAAACAATGGGACATGGGAGAGAGATAAAATAGAATATGGGATATGGTTCCAAAGGAAGATAGTGTTCACTAAAAATGAAATAGATCTGTAACAATTATTATTGTTGAAATAAGCAAAGTGAGTGGGTAAATTATTAGATTCTGGACTGGAGCTTATTAACTACTGTACATTGTAAAGTTGGCAGATCAATAAGTAATTGTGGTGAGTAGAAAGGTCTCGCCAAGTTAGGTCTTCAATTACATTCAGCAGATGACTTTGACCATTTCCTGACAGTTAGTTTCCAGTGACTACCACATACCCATCAAGCAGCCCGTCTCTGCTGAAGTGTGAATAATCAGCCAAGAAACA
This sequence comes from Dysidea avara, assembly GCF_963678975.1. Lineage (NCBI taxonomy): Eukaryota > Metazoa > Porifera > Demospongiae > Dictyoceratida > Dysideidae > Dysidea > Dysidea avara. The sequence continues at coordinate 2,315,619 of NC_089277.1, forward strand.
ATAAAAACAATAACATTGCACATTTTTTTGATATGAAATGCAGTAATAAAGTGTAGCTAGTGTGTTCATGTTTTGCTGTACAGTATGTTTGGTGCACACATTGCAAATTTAATTTAAAATCTTGAAAATCATTATAATTTTTATACTAGCATAATGCTTGATACTTTTGCTATAGCCTATTATGCTTAAAATTATGCTGGCATAATTGGCACAAACCTACATTTGAATACAATGCTACCATTTTGGTGCAAAAAAAAGTTGTCTATTAAAAGTTCAACTCAACATATTTTCATCACTAGCATAATGGATGAAAATGTTTTGCCATATGTTAATATTGTATTTAATGTAAAATAACACAAATATTAAATACAAGCTACCAAACTAAATACAAGAAACTAAACTAAACTACATACAAGCTATATACACCTACTTAGCTACATTACAAAACCTAAACAAAATCTATAGCATCCTCCAAGCAAAGAGCATACTGTCTGAGCATTATAATTGTTTCCATAAAGTCACTGATAACCATTAATATTTGTATACACAAATTATTCCTATGGTTCGTCATTTTATTTTTGTCGATGTAGCTAGTGACAAAAAATGTTTGATGACAAGTTTTTCCTGATTTACAGTATTTAAGATCCTACACAGCTCACATGAGCTATGTTAACCAAGCTATATAACATACAATACCAGCACCACCAGAGATCTTGTCATCATGAACATACACTGTCCATCCCATTTTTAAGAATTAATACTAACAAACACAGTTTTTATAGACACCATTCCAAAATAGAACAATTTATCAGGTAAAGTCATAGGAGGAGGGATTGTTAAATCATTTTCTTATCTGTTATGACATTGCACAACACTCATGCGCTATTATGAGTTCTTGCAATTATAAAATATAATAATAATAATCACGTGAGCTATAGCAAGATATTGATCATCATTATTACTTACATACAAATGCAAATTCAATATTATTCATAGTAGAATCACAAGAGTTGCGCATGGACTTACAACTCTCAGTTGCACAAGACTATTATAGACTAATGTGGCCACACCGGCAAAACTATGCCATCTACCCACAACTGGCTGGTGAATGAAGATTGGCTTGCTGGCTCAGTGTTACTGTACTAGATGGTGCACGTGTGTTGCTGTAGGGGAAATGCAGTAGCTGCTACATATCACGATTTTCCAAGTTCTTACAATGTAAAGTGTCATGTGCTGTACAAGCATGTGTGTGAGTAGTTGTTCAACAGCAGATTTTCAGTAACAGTGGCAGTGTTTATTCTAGGGCTGTTAGGCCCCCCTAAAATCTCAAACTGAGCTATGTTGTAATACCATCATTTATTTCTTGCTTCACTACTTTTTATCGCTTGGATCCCCATTTCATTTTTAAATTAATAAATTTTAACAGTTATCAAGACACACAGTAGTGTGTTGTGTGGCCAAAGAAGCCGGCGCGCCACACCGTGAGTATATTGACAGGAAGAACGAAAACGTCATTTTCACACCTTTGTATCTCGGTGATCACTTATCTGATTGGAACCAAATTTGCTACACAGTTGCCCGCCAGCCAAGGGAGTCTACATTCCAAATTTGAAGGAAATCGCTCCAGCCATTTCCGAGATACGAGCTGCCAAAGTTTCGTTTTTTTTTTTCTTTTTCTTCTTCTTCGTCTTTTCGCACACTTGCAAAAATTGCTATAACAAGCAAACGCGTACTCCGATCGCCTTGAAATTTGGCACACAGAAAGGGAGTCCAAAGGCGAATCCTAGCATCAAATTTGGTACAAATCCGATGAATGGTTCAGGAGTTATGACCGATTATTCGCGTAAAACAAGATCGATTTGTTGTCACGCCTACAGGGTAAACCGCTTCATGGAATGAGTTGAAAATTGCTATGTAGATGGAGTAACCATCGTAGGAGTGCCTTTTGGTGGTTTGAAAGGAATCGAGATAAAGAACACGGAGATATGACACAAAACCCAACCTGTGTCACAATTACGCGATCGATTTTTATGAATAAAAAAGTATTAGTTTTCACGCCTACTAGGCAAACCGCTTAGAGCAATGAGCTGAAAATCGGTGTATAGCTGGAATAATCTTCATAGAAAGTCCTTGCAGTAGTACAGAAGAATCGGATTACAAACCACTGAGTTATGATTCGAAAGCCAACTCCGTGTAGCAAATGCGAGATCGAGATACTCTAATAGAACAGTCACCCTAATAGAGCATTCGGCTAATTTATTTACTCCATTATAGAATTTTATTACATCACAAGTTATTCTGTAGGGAGTTCAGCTGCAAACAGTTAATCTTATAGACAGTTCAGCAAGAAGACAGTCACCATGTGGAGAGTTAAGCAAATATACCACTATAGAGATTCAGAACATTACAAGTCACACTGAAGAAAGTTCAGCTATAAACAAGTCATGCACTGTGTAGAGAATTCAGCTACAATTAAGTCACTCTCTAGAGAATTCAGTTACACAGAATTCTGCTACACACAACTCACTGTGGAGAGAGTTCAGCTACAAACAAATTACCCTTTAGAGTGATCAGCTACAAACAAAACACTTTGCAGGGTGTTCAACTGCAACAAATCAATTACCTTTAGAGCGATCAGCAATGAACAAATCAACACAAATCTACCAGTAGAGAGATCAGCTAGAAACAAACCACCCTGAAGAGAGTTCAGCTACAAAAAATCACCCTGTAGAGACATCGGCTAGAAACTAGACACAATGTAAGGAGTTTAGCTACAAACAATCGCCCTGTAGAGAGTTCAGCTAAAACAAATCAACCTGCAGAGAGATCAGCTACAAACAAATCAACTTGTAGAGAGATCAGCTACAAACAAATCACCCTGTAGAGAGATCAGCTAGAAACTACACACAATGTAAGGAGTTCAGCTACAAACAAATCACCCTGTAGAGAGATCAGCTACAAACTAGACACAAAGAAAGGAGTTCAGCTACAAGCAAATTACCCTGTAGAGAGTTCATCTACAAACAAATCAACCTGTAGAGCAATCAGCTAGAAACAAATCACCCTGAAGAGAGGTCAGCTACAAAAAATCACCCTGTAGAGAGATCAGCTAGAAACAAATCACCCTTAAGAGAGGTCAGCTACAAAAAAATCACCCTGTAGAGAGATCAGCTACAAACAAATTGCCCTGTAGAGAGATCGGCTACAAACAAATCAACCTGCAGAGAGATCAGCTACACACAAATCAACTTGTAGAGAGTTCAGCTACAAACAAATTACCCTGTAGAGAGATCGGCTAAAAACAAATCAGCCTGTAGAGAGTTCAGCTAAAACAAATCAACCTGCAGAGAGATCAACTACAAACAAATCACCTTATAGAGAGTTCAGCTACAAACAAATTACCCAAAAGAGAGATTGGCTACAAACAAATCAACCTGCAGAGAGATCAGCTACACACAAATCAACTTGTAGAGAGATCAATTACAAACAAATCACCCTGTAGAGAGATCAGCTAGAAACTACACAAAATGTAAGCAGTTCAGCTACAAATAAATCACCTTATAGAGAGTTCAGCTACAAACAAATCACTCTGTAGAGAGATCAGCTAGAAACTGGACACAATGTAAGGAGTTCAGCTACAAGCAAATCACCCTTTAGTGAGTTCAGCTACAAACAAATCAACCTGCAGTGAGATCACCTACAAAAAAGCACCTTGTACAGAGCTCAGCTACAAACAAATCACCCTGTAGAAAGATCAGCTAGAAGAAGTTACCTTGTAGAGAGTTCAGCTACAAAGAAACCATCATGTAGAGAGTTTAGCTGCAAACAATTCACCTGTAGAGAGTTCAGCTAGAAACAAATCACCCCGTAGAGAGATCAACTGGACGAAGTCACCTTGTAGAGAATCAGCTACAAAGAAACCATCATGTAGAGAGTTCAGCTACAAACAAATCACCCTGCAGAGAGTTCAGCTACAAAAAAATCACCCTGTAGAGAGTTCAGCTAGACGAAGTCACCTTATAGAGAGTTCAGCTACAAAGAAACCATCATGTAGAGAGTTCGGCTATAAAGACACCACCATGTAGAGAGTTTAGCTGCAAACAAATCACCTGTTACAGAGAGTTCAGCTACAAAGAAACCATCCTGTATATAGTTCAGCTACATTTCAAGTCACCCAGTAGAGAGATCAGCTGCAAAAAAAATCCTGTGGGGAATAATGAGCATGTAATAAATATATGTATATAATTTGTATAATTATTAATAAAATCAAAAATAATTGAAGTACTAAAATTCTTCTTTAAGTTCTTTTCTTCTTCCTGTGGTAAAGAAAAAAACACATGGGTTATAAAAGCCCCAAAGCCAGCCATAGGCCGGCTTTGCAGTATACAAATACAAAAAGAAGTGAAATCTAATCCAAAACAGCCAAGCTGTAAAAAAAGTGTGCGGCCCTCAGAAAGGCTATGGTGAAAAAAGATGTGAAATCCAAGGTGGCGGCCAAGAAATGGCTGTGATGGTAGGTTAATGGTAAAAATTTTAATAATGACAATTCAGGTAAATTTTGTGAAGCGGCACAAAAATTCACCTGAATTGTCGTTATTAAAATTTTTACCATTAACCTACCATCACAGCCATTTCTTGGCCGCCACCTTGGATTTCACATCTTTTTTCACCATAGCCTTTCTGAGGGCCGCACACTTTTTTTACAGCTTGGCTGTTTTGGATTAGATATCATTGACAGTACGAAAGAAAATGTGATTTTCACACCTATGTAGCTCTGTGATCCCTTATCCAATTGGAACCAAAGTTGCTACAGAAGTTCCAACCAGGTATGGGAGTCAACATACAAAATTTGAAGAAAATCGCTCCAGAAATGTCTGACATATGAGCGACCAAAATTTAGTTTTAATTTCTTCATTTTTTCTTCTTATTCTTCATTTCGCAACACTTTGCAAAATCCACCATAAAACATGAATTCATGCTCCTCGGGCTAAACTTTGGCACACGTAAAGGGCTCATTACAGCAGATCTTAGTACCAAGTTTGGTAGGAATCAGATGAACAATATAACAATGACTGATTATTCGCGTAAAATAAGGTAGAAGGTCTGTCATGCCCACAGGGTAAACCCCTTGAAGGAATGAGCTGCAAATTATCATAGGAGTGTCTTTTTGTGGTTTGAAATGAATCCAGATAAAGGCCTTTGAGATATGACACAAAACTCAAGCTGTGTCACAATTACACGATCGATTTTTATGAATAAAAAACTATTAGTTTTTATGCCTACCAGGCAAACCGCTTAGAGAAATGGCTGAAAATTGGTGCGTTACTGGAATAATTATCATAAAAAGTCCTGGCAGTAGTACTGAAGAATTGAATTACAAACCACTGAGTTCTTTTTACTGTTAATTTTTTTACGCAGTGGATATTTGTCCGGCAGCCGGACACTATTTCTGTTTGATATCCGTCCGGCAGTGTCATCCATAGCTCGAGTATCAAACACACTAGTTGTATGAAGGTAAGTTTTTGGGTGAGTTTGAGGCAAGCTAGGGTTGGAGCGAGCATCCCGGTGAAACCAGGCCAACCCCAGTTCACCTCGAACTCACCCAAAAACTTACCTTCATACAGACAGTGGAAGTCATCATTGTGCTTAACAGGCAAATGTCATGTTAGTGTTACAGATAGGGTTGGGTTCAGCTTTAGTTTCTTCTTCACCGGATATTCTTCTTATACAAGTACATGAAAAAATTTGGAATTTTTAACTAGAGTAGGGACCATAACACATCGATAAAAAGTACTGAAACAAGTTGGAGTAGTCCATGATATTAAATCACAGTAAAACAATAAGAAGTGTTATATCCCTACTGTGCTCAAGATACCATAACAGAAATGCACAGTAGGGATATAACACTTCTTATTGTTTTACAGTGATTTAATATCATGGACTACTCCAACTTGTTTCAGTACTTTTTATCGATGTGCTATGGTCCCTACTCTAGTTGAAAATTCCAAATTTTTTTGTGTACTTGTTTGTTAAATTTTTTTGGAAATAATTTTATTATGACTGGTGAACCCACACATACCGCATCTGAAATTCCTAGCCCCTTATTGTCTGAAAAGTGAACTATCCATTACGCTTCATTGCCATCTATGTTCAACCCATTGCAGGGCTGGAGCCCAGAGATTTTGAGTGGTCCGGCCATCCATGGACTGCAATGAAGGTCATAGTCATGCACACTACTCAGTTTTTATTGATCTAATATGATATATAAATCAGACATTATCTGCTTTGGTGTGTTACTTAACTGCGTGTGTTATAGTACACACAGCATGCTAAGCTAGAGGGGTTAGGGGGGCATGCTACTCTGAAATGGCATCTGGAGGCTATGCATAGTCTCTTCTTTTTGTTAACATCAATGGTAATTTTGTGCTACATTACCAATTAATTGAGTTTCATACCTGACTATTATAGCTAGTAGCTAATTTTGTGTATACAAAAATTTCTCAATGTGAAAGTTTAGTTTTAGATTGTAACTGCATGCTAATGCATGACATGCATGATCAATTAGCTCAATGTAGTGTGCCATGCAGATGACTCACTGGGTATTTTAAGACAGTTAACACAGATGTCATGGCTTAGACTGTAAGTACTGAATGCTTTATTAGAGTATCACGATGACTGTTCTATTAGAGTATATTTTGACATAGATTATATAGGGAATATATAATCTATGATTTTGATGACTGCTCTATTAGAGTATCTCGATCTTTTCACTAAAATTAAGTAGCTGAAAAGTGATTGGCCGGACCGCAGGGGCGGATACAGGAGCTGTCAAGGGGAGGGGCACAAACAGGCTAAGTTGTAAGTGGTTGGGGGAGCCAGATTCTCTTGTTAGTTGCTTCGTTTTTGAAGCAGCAAATCATCACCTCTTAGTAGTGTCTCACTGTTGATTTTTGCAGATGGTCGTAAAGCCTTAAAAGCTGTTTAAAAGGCTCTGAATGTCTTTAATAACGTCAATACAATAATTATTTTAGAGGCGCTTATTAGTACGCACGAAAGTGCTGGGTGATAATTTCACAGCTAGTTTGACTGGTTTTAAGTGAATTTGTAATAATAAATATTAGTAAAGTGTGCATATTTTCATGAGTTATTGATCTTAGCCTGACATAAACTTTAGTATTATTCAAAAGAAGAAGTAGCTAGCTATAGCTACTCCACAAGGGAAGGGGGGGAGGGCATTTGCCCCAAATGCCCCATCCTGGATCCGCCATTGGACCGTGGGCTCTGGCCCTGACCCAGACCCATTGCACAGCATTTCGAATCAAGAACTGTTCATAAAGCACCTCTGCAATCCACGTATACCAATAGAAAGAAATCGTGCCGCGCGCTCCAATTTTTTTTTTTTTTTTTTTTGAAACCATCAGAATAATGATGAAATGACAAAATTACATACAGAGCCTCGGACACATGCGACTACAAAGATAAGATCCGCGTAAGCATGGCAAGGATACATACAAAAATAATTAACTACAAAACTTAACTTAAAGTGTCCAGGTTGGATTACTACGTGCATAAAAGATTCTCTGAGAGGAAGTTATAGCCACAGCAGCTGCTCTATCATACTTATCGTCTGAAAAGTGAAGTATCCATTACGCTTCGCTGTTGGCTATGTTCAACCCGTTACACAGCAGTACGAATCAAGAACTGTTTGAAAAGTACCTCTACTTTCAAAATAGCCACTACGAAAAATACGGACGATTTCCGTTACGAAGGGAAGTCATCACGTGCTATCGCCAAATCGACACTTTTCGCTGTCAGCAAAGATGAATGGGACACAAAAGAGGACACTGGTAAGTCCATGAAGAATGCATTGTACGTACTGCGGTATGCCAAAAGGCACCTCTCGGGCCGAAGCGACGTCGAACAGTGAAAAAATCAAGCCCGTAGCCTTATTTTTTATTTTTTATTTTTATTATTATTATTACTGTGCAAGAATCAATGACAAATTATAATGCACAGGTGTTATGCATATAAGTATCTAAGTTAATACAAAAATCATTAAGTGTGGGAGAATCAACTACAAGTGGAGGTAAACTATTCCATAATTTAATTACAGAAGGCAAAATGAAAATTTATAAGAGTCAATATTTGTAAGAGAGATGGATATAGTATCCTCCTCGAAGTAAACATTGTTTAGGTACAAAGTGGCTGGCAGGAATGTCTATAAGGTCATTAATTATCTTGAACATCATAATACATTTACTTCTTTGCTGTAGGGTAGGTAAGCTGAGTTGGTTCAACATTCTAGAAACACTGGAAAGTTTAAAATAATTATTGTAACAAAATCTTGCAGCAATTCTTTGGATACTTTCTAGTAAGTTAATGTTTAGGTGGGTGTGGGGGTCCCAGATGGTAGAGCCATATTCAAGTATTGGACGCACCATGATCTTATAGATGTTACATTTGACATGTGTAGGACAGTTAGAAATATTGCGACATAAAAATGCATTAACTTGCCTTGCTTTATTGGTTACTTTCAGCCTTAGCCGTTATCGAGTTACGCTTGTCTGAAGGAATCAGTCAGTTACTCAGTCAGTCAGTAGAAAATTCCGTTGAATAAAAAAATTTTAAATTCCGTAGCAACTTGTTGAAAGCGCTTCGGGTCGATCTGAAAGCTTTTTTGGGCTTAGTTTTACCTGACCAATACTGCTTCATCGTCGTCTGGGAAAATTGAGACTGATTTTCGGGTGATATTATTTCGTGGGCCACGCCTACTCCTTTGTGACCCTACTATACAGTACTATCGTACTGTATGATCAGTATTGGGAGTAACGCGTTACTTAATAATATTACTTTTGTAGTAACTAAGAAATATAACGAAATACGCTATAAAAACAGGTAATATAACTCAAGTTACTTTACTTACAAATGTAACGCGTTACCTAAGTAACATAGTTACTGTAACGAATCTAATATTATGTAATATTATTACTACAAGTATAACGAAGTTACTAATCTCGTTAGTAATCCACTGAGTAACGCCCAGCAACAACGAAGTAATGAAGCCTACTGAATGAAGCTTATTCACCAGCTTCTTACTTATAAGCAAGATTTGCACATTGTTCAACATCGCAATCATGTCACGTGATAAGGTGGTAGTTTCACACGTGACAGCCTAGGGCTGTGGACACAAAGTAATATAATAGGTAATATTATTATAGTTACTATATTTTATGGGTAATATGTAACTGTAACTAAATAGTTCAGGTGCAAGTAATATGTAATATGTAACTAGTTACTTGTAAAAAGTAACTTGCCCAACACTGTGTATGATAGGTTTCTTCTTGAATGACGCATATAATAATAATAATAATAATGCTTTACAGAATAATAATTCTGAGGGTCTACTATATATAAGGTAGAAACTAAGAGAGGTGGGTAGCTGGGAGCCACGTAGCACAGTGGCTAGGTAGTCTGGCGTAGCCGACCCGCGCGCGTAGCGCGAGGGTCTGGTGACAGCCGCATTCAGTACCTGTGCCAGCTTTACGAAAAACTGGTGCGTCCAATCAGATCGCTTAGTGACCAATTAACAACATTCTATGACGTTATTCCAGATTTGCCCACTGATTATGGCGAGCTTCTTATGTCTTTTCTACAACCACCACAAATGTAAGGGGAAATATATGTCATTCAAGTGCAAGTACAGTAGCTGTCGCGCTCTGTTACCGGAAATTGTCCACGTGTTTCGCGCGTATTTCAAATTTAATTGCATTCCATCTGCACAGGTACTGAATACGGCTGTCACCAGACCCTCGCTCTACGCGCGCGGGTCGGCTACGCTAGACTAGTGGCTAGGATCCTTGCCTAATCAAGGGGTAGTCACTATCAATAGTCCTGTAGAACTATCTGCGACCGAGATCAAGGTTTTTGACTGATCGACGAAAATATACCTTGATCACTTGATTTCGCCTTAAAAACAGCCTTGATTGCTTGATAATTTAGCACATATTTTCGTAAATTCTTGTTTGTTTGCGAGCTAGCTTAAATCACCACTTTCTAGGACGTCTTGATCGCTTGATTCAGTGTTAATTTACCTCTTGATTGCTTGATTTGATTTTGATCCTGGTCGCAGAATTCGTGTCAGAATATGTGGGTGTCTTTTAAGCAAGATACCTTTTCCCATTATGGCAACATGACTAATAATCATTTGGAGAGCAGCCACAGTAAGCTTAAACAAATTGTCCATCACTCTGACAAGCTATCAGAGATGTTTCAAAATTTGCTTTTACATATCACTACTTGTACTGAAGAGTACTAACATGTTGCATTTCAAGAAGAATTTACAACACCTTCTAGCAATGGTTATGAAATACCAGGAGTTTCATTGGTCAACTCTATTTGCACATCTTATGCAGCCAATCTTATTAAGAGTAGCTTAATTTAGCTTCTAAAGTGGCATACTCTGTCAGTGTCAAAGATTCAAGCCACTTTAATGTAAAATACAAGGACCATCTCCACAAATGTTGATGACAACCAATTTAAGTGCACTTGTGCTTTTGCAAATAGCATGGGATTAGCCTGTCAACATATTTTTGCTGCATGAGCAAACCAAGAACTTGAGCCATTTGAAGTGCAGATGGTAAAGGAAAGGTGGACAAAGTGCTATCAAGATGTTTCTGATGATCTCCCAACAACCGATGATTTTGCTATGGTCTCAAATGAAAATTCTCATGATGTATTTCAGACTCAGCTCCTTCCAAATAAGCAAATTTTTATCACTACTCTCTCAAGAAGTCGTAAGTATCGGAAGATTATTGATTTGGGACAGAAATTGGCTACTGCTGCTTCTGTTTGTGGCATGGCAGAGTTTCAGGAGAAATATCATTCACTTGAGCATATCCTTGCTTTGTGGGAATCTAACATTTCTTTTGTTGTTACACCAAAAGAGGAAAGCAAGGAGATGCTACTGTATACTAAGGTAACTTTAATTTGATAGGTTGTTTCATGGGCAAAAACCTCAAGAGTATAGGGTTGGCATATAAATAAAATATTAAAGAAATTGGGACTAATGCAAGTAAGGATGTAGCTGCACAATGGTAGCCATGCATGGTGTGTTTCTCAGCTAGGTTTGTCAGGTGCATTAGAAGAATAGGAGGCTTGTGTTCAAAATTTCTGGTCTCATTTCATAATTTAATATATCAGCCTATCAAAAAGGCAAGTTGGTTGGGTGCATGAAACAACTAATCAAGTTGACAAGGCTTAATTTTTCTGTCATAAGCTATTATGTGTTTGATTTACTCACCAACTAATAGGAATTATTCTGACTGTATAATGTGTTCTCAAGAATTTTGAATTGAATTTATTTAATTTTGTGTCTTTTCTGAATTTCCATTTTTTATTGTTTAGTGTTGGTTGGTGCTAAAGTCATCTTTTATTGTGGTAGCAGTGTACTGTGCATGACTTGCATATCTTATTGCTGTAGGATGATTGTGCCGCTGGTCAGAATGTGGCAAGTAATTTCCAACAGAATGATCTGTTAGGTTCTGATGAAGATGGGCATATAGAAGAGGCTGGTTTAGCCTTGACATCAGAAGCTGAAGAATTTATTATACCCGTGACATCAGAAACTGAAGAAGTTGCTGTAGCCTTTACATCAGAAACTGAAGAAGTATCTGTACCCTTGAAATCAAAAATTGGTGATGATACAGAACCCATTAATGAAGAAGCTAGTACCAGTAAAGAAGAGTCAAAATTGCAACAACAGGTACAGAAGAAATTCTGTGTATTTCTAATGAGTAACTTGCCCAATCAAGACTTATTAAGCCAAACTGATAATTTTCCATTTTTATAACACAAACTTTCCAATATTATGTTTCAGGTATGAAGCTAGAATGCCTTTTTGTTGAAAATAAATGCATGCAAGTGATTAGGATTTATCCACAGTACTGTTGTCATACTTATCTACACTAATGTATATCAATAGAAGTTTTGGGCTTTTCTGGCTACAAAATCACCCCTAAACCAGCCTCATAATTCCTTCACGGTACCTTAGCAGTATTGGTTAGGTACCTGGCAATAGTTTACTGGATATTAATTGTTGTGTTCCTTGTTGGTGCTTAAACGTATTAAACTGTATTGTCTTGAATTATGTTTGTTTCATCCAAGCAACTTATATAATGGCTAGCAAACAAGACCAGCATTTATATACGTGACCAGCATTCTCATATCATACTAGAGCTGAAAGAAACATTTGATTCGATGAGATGTTTACTCAGTTGTACCATAAAATACATCAATAAGTGTTTGAATATAAAGCAACTAAATTTTTTTTTTAAATATTAATCATAATGTTTTAGATATTTGTCAATGGAATTTGGTAGTAGGTTTTTGTATTATTTCTGGTTATTTTTATTTAGTGAAATACAGCCTTAAAATTACAAATCAAACACATCAATTCAAACATAGCATATTCATCAAACTATTTTAATTATATACAATCCAAACAAATACAATTTATAATAAATTTGATATTTGATTCTCTTTTGAGTTGAAAAGGAACTTGATAAATGTTCTCACTTCTTTGCTTCTAAACATTGCATGGAATTGTTACTGCATGGAATAGTTACTGTACTAGTGTTCATTTGAGACCTAATGTTTATTCAAAACCCAGTGTTTACTATATAGCAGATTATTTTCGAAGAGGTATATTTCGAAGCTTCTACGAAAATTTAACTCTTCAAATATAAAGCTGCCTTGTGCCAAATCGGACAGATGTACTACTAGAAGCTTCACATCTTATCGTCCCAGGTAAAGAATAAATAAATTAAATCTCTTTCTGCACTATCTTTTTTAAATCAGGTGCATGCCCACAGCCGAGGCCGGCTGTGGGCGCACCTAGTTTACTGAAATTGTTTTCGTAAAGGCATAGATAATAGAGTACTTAAAAGGGACAGGAAACGCAATAACGTGACGTCACAAAATACTATTGGAATTCCGTGTATTACGTCATGAACATACTCACAATTGCTTCTATTTTGTACACCTCACATCACTCTATTCAATTGATATTCCCTAGTGTCACTCAACAAAAATTTTATGGATCATGTGATTGTGGATTGTTTTCACTGGACACAACATGTAGTGGAGAAGAGCCATCCAGTTTAACATACAACCAGGCAAAACTTCGTAAACATCTAAAGTTTTGCATTGATTCTGGAAAAATTAAACCATTTCCATCATCACTTTGTCAAAGACCCCTGGCTTCATCCTTGACAGAGGGTTACCAGATTTATTGTGTTTGTTGATTGCCAGGACAGTGGAGATAAGATGGTGCAGTGTTCCAGTTGTTGTAAACGGTATTACTATATTTGTGTCAGCATACCTAGTAATGATAAAGTGAATGGCAAGTGGTTTTGTAGAAACTGTGACTAACACTAAACCAGTATGTGTATAGTGGGCTATACTTTTTGCTGTATGTAACTATGTTTTTTTTGTTTATTTGTTTTAGCAGCAGTTATGTTTCATTCATTACTTAGCTATAGTTTACTGATTTTGTACTGACACTAAACCACTAATTCACTGTATGCAATATTTAAAGCAACAGTTTGTTTCACATCATTTAATGGTTACACACGTGCTTAGCTATCACCTGAGTGGTTAGCTAAGTTGAGTCAGTCAAAGCAACAAAATGTTAGTACTTACTGCATGCTTTCATTAAAATCTTTAATAAATAAGTGCCACTCCAGGTCTGGACGTCAACCTTGTAGCTACACGGTTGAGTCCTGCTGGTATTTATACTATGAATTATGTGCTAGCTAATTATTTGAAATAATTGTTAGGGTGCTTAGATGAAGAAATCACATGCCTTACAACTGCCGGTGTCAATAGACTGTTTGCCGGCGGGGTGCTATTGCCTGATCGATGTCAATAGCCACTCAGTACATTATATTATATATGGAGAAGAGTAAGTAGTAAGTAGAAAAGCTAATAAAATTATCTTTTCAAAAAAAATCATTACAAGTGTTTCAGTTACTTTGATCACACATAGGACCTGATGAACCTAAACAACACTGTCATGTCATCATATAGGATAGGAGAGGCTGGTTTTCAAGTGATTTTTTGGCTACACTTCATGATCACGTCACAAACACCAAAATATCATAAGTTTGACTTTGTATTATTGTATAATTTCACAAGAAAAAGCACACTAGCTGTATGCACTGACGATGCCAAAAGGCACCAATCAGGTTGAAGCAATATCTGATAAGGAAGTGTGGCCATCATCTTATGTGGCAAGATCACCATCTCGCCTTCGTTGGTCAGCTAGATGATTATAACATTACATAGACTGGATTTGCAGTTCCTGCATGCTCTTGCTGGGATACACAAAGTCAATATACGTACATTTACATTGTGTAAACTGCAAGATTAGATGCAATACCAATCAGATATTGCAGCATTTCCATGTGAGTTAAACATTGACAGTGGCTTCATACCATTCAGTTATTATTGCTACACCTGTATCTCATTTGTCAAAGGCAGGCTTTCACCAAAAGGCTTGAGACCTGCATGAGGGTGTTTCCCAGATTACAGATACTATATAACATACACTTACAAGAAAACAAGTGTACTAAAACAGTACAGGTAAAACACAGTGACATATTACAAAGATGATGAAAAAGACATTAATTACATAGGTGATGGTAAAGAGTCCGGTGAAACAATGGGACATGGGAGAGAGATAAAATAGAATATGGGATATGGTTCCAAAGGAAGATAGTGTTCACTAAAAATGAAATAAATCTGTAACAATTATTAGTTGAACTCAGTTGAAACAAGCAAAGTGAGTGGCTTCTAGTGGGTAAATTATTAAGTTCTAGACTGGTGCTTATTAACTAGATCGTAAAGTAGGCAGACCAATAAATAATTGCGGTGAGTAGAAAGGTCTGGCCAAGCTACTGTAGGTCTTACACTCAGCAGGTGACTCTGACCATTTTCTGATGCCAGGTTAGATTCCAGTGACTACCACATAACCATCAAGCAGCCTTTTGCTGCTCTCACTCCAGAATTATCTGATCCTGAAGTGTGTAGATTCCAAATAGAACATACATATCACAGTAGAGGTTGCACTAAACTTGCATAAGCAGCAGCTTTAACAGAGTGAGTTGCACCCTACAGAGAATGCTTTAAATAATTTAGTGTTATGGACTTACAGTACATAGCCTCAGTCAGAGAGATTTGCAGTGTCCTGACTATGACAAGGCAGAGTTAATGAAGACATCACGATCATACACTTATGAAATGAACCTGCTTATATAGGGCTGCATCATCAGTGGAGATCTTAACAGTGGAACATATTGCACAACTTCCTGAATGTCATTAATAATAGTAAAGGTCCTAAAAACAATGCTGTGGTACACCAGAGCTAACAGGTAGCCATTCAAGTACAACCACAAAAAAATCACGTGAACTAAATAGCAGGATAATGATCATTATTTAATACTTACAAATACAACTTCATAATAGAAGCACAAGAGTTGTGCATGGAGTTACAGCCCAAGACTAGATAATGTCCAGTTCAGTGCACAGTGTGTATTATGTGATTCCCCACGTCCCACTACTGCCCATGTTTTGAATGGCTGCCCAGTGGCTGTGTCACAGAATAGATACACTTAGCAGCATAATTTGGTGTTGCAGTGTATGGCATCCCACTTTATCAACATTTTTGAAAATCTACCGTTTATTTGAATTTTGTGAACCTTCCAAACCTACAAGCCAGTGAGTCACTCCAGCCACAATTCCATCAGCTGTGATGGTGAATCCTTATCGTACACACATTGTTATTCACAATACTGCCACTGTTAAATCTCCTTACTTGAGTTGGCCTGTCCATTGGATTCAGAAGACCATCTTCAGTCAGCCAGGTCATGTAAACAGAGCAAGATAGAGTATCAGCAGAATTTGATTGCTTGAACATTTGCAACTAGCTTTTATAAAACTCTTGAAGTTAGTGTTTTGGGCCACTATCACCATTTTAGTGCAAAGAACTTATGGAACCTGTTATATTTTATACACCAAGTGTCACAAACAGCACTGACTAAGGAAAATTCTGGATGACGCTTCATGGCAGTGTATTATGGCTTCCCAAAGAGTATTTATGGTTTAGAATTGCTGCGAGTGGTTCCTCTTCCGAGACTGACTTTCTTTGTAGTTTAATGTACACGCATGCATACTATTTTTATACTCTCTCATACTTAATTATTTTTTTGTACTCTTCGGCTTCAACTCTTCCTTGCCATGCCCACACATGTGTTGATTCACTAACTCTGTTTGGTGGTCAGGTGACCAAGGACTCATTTGTGTACTTTTTATCCATTATTCAATAATAATGTTTTCTTTTAAAAAGTGTGGCCACGCCGGCTAGATTACGCCGTCTACGCACTGACCGGCCGGTAGAAAAAAAAAAAAAAAAGCTGTCATTCATTTTCCTTTTTTTTTTACTTGGCCGGTGAATGAAGTACCAGTAGGTGAGCATGCGCTGCTGCTATACTGCATGGAGAATCATAGGACAAATGCGGTAGCCGCTACATACAATTGGCAGGGTAAGTACTTCAATTCAAAACCGAGAAAGGCTTTATGATCCACCCTGCGACTATAGTGGTGATGAATATACATTATGGAAGCTATTATATAGAGCAGTTTCAAAACCATGGTAACCAAAAATTATGCAATGGACCACACCCAAGTCGCCATGTTTTTGTACCAGACTGCTTGATGTTGCAAGTTGAATTCCTCGCTAAATTCATGTCAAGACTTATTAATACGTAAGTAAAATAGATGCCAGTGATAGAATAAAGTATGTAGGTGAGTTATTAGGCATTAAAAGATACGTACTGCCTCCCAACAGGGCAGTTTCGTAGGAAAGAGAAATACGTAAAAATGGATTTGGCCAAATTGCGACCTATTCACCGCCCCAAGGTGGTTAAACCTAGGGGAAACTTGAAGTATAGGTCTTTATCCAGCACCACAGCAGCATACAGCCACATCCAGCTATCCCAGGATTAGCCAGAGCTCCTGAAAGGCACGAGACCGATGATGGCGTACTACCAAACTGTGATAAAACGCCAGCAAAAGAAGACTCTTAGTGGTGAATTTTGCTAGAGTTAAGTTTTATTGTCGAAGTCAACCATCAGTTAAAGTTTAGCGGTCTTGTTTTGGTTTTTTTTTTTGGTTTTTTTCCCAGGGTAACCAGCACCCCTTGCCACCACCCCTAGCACTAGATGTTGAAGTGCTAGACAAAAATTGGACTGAGATTAAAGGGAGCAATTTAAATAATTAGGGGGAAGGCACCCGACCCTCTGATAGTACAAGGTCAAGTGCCCTATGGCTGATGGGACAACCACTGTGGGAGCGCACCCCCCTAAGGCACGCAATCGCTGAGCGGAGCAACGAGAAGCTGATGCGACAACGTAGCCAAGACATCACGCTGCTGTAGGGAACTTCTCTTCAGGGACAGTAAGTAGGCTAGACGTTTGTAAAAGATGCTGGTACATCCACTGATTCCACCAAACGTTGAAAAGACTAATGGGGTAAATGAACCCATCTCAACCTCCCTAATCCTCTGCTCATATTTCCTACGTTTCTCCTTTTCAAATCTCCGATACAATGAAGCCACTGGTGTAGCACGGTATGACGAAGCAGTTGGATTAAACACCTTAACATCAAAGAAAGCCCGTTAGTGGTCTTGTTTTGGTGTCTGCTTTTTCACACGAAGTGGGAATCCCAGCACATGAACGATTCTGGCTAACTCGGGGATGGCTGGATGTGGCTGTACGATGCTGTGGTGCTGGATAAAGACCTATACTTTAAGTTTCCCCTAGTTTTAACCACCTTGGGGCGGTGAATAGGTCGCAATTTGGCCAAATCCATTTTTACGCATTTCTCTTTCCTACGAAACCGCCCTGTTGGGAGGCAGTACGTATCTTTTAATGCCTAATAACTCACCTACATAATTTATTCTATCACTGGCATCTATTTTACTTACGTATTAATAAGTCTTGACATGAATTTAGCGAGGAATTCAACTTGCAACATCAAGCAGTCTGGTACAAAAACATGGCGATTTGGGTGTGGTCCATTGCGTTACCATGGTTTTGAAACTGCTCTATTGCTCCACACACTAGCTCCATTAGTAACGCAGACAACAATCATATTACTTCACGTACCTTAGTAGGCTTCCTCCCCTTTGTTTTAGCGACTCCCGCCATTTAGGATACAGTTGGTCACTCCCTTGCGTGGGTGTTTACAATTCTAATTAGTATAATCGTAGCTAATCATAATGTGGTTAATTGTGGTTGAGGGTGGAGTAGCTAACTTATTTGATTTGAACACTTAGGGTAGTAGCTTATTACCTTCATCAAAACCTCATTCCATTTTTTGTTTGTTTAGGGGTTGCACCATGACATAAGCCTGTACAGGGTGTTCCCCCACAGATATTACACACAATATACAGCTACAAAAACAAATGGACAAAAATACAAGCGCTAAAATTATTATACACACAATAGAATTAGCTATAGCTACTAGCTAAGTTGCTATAGAATTTTAAAACAATAATGTTTCAGTTAATTATAAGGCCACTCCAAATAAATTCTCTGTTTCCCGTCCTGGACTCAGGAATATTTGCATGCGGGCGGGCGGTCCATTTCCATTATTTCATTATAAGATTGGCTAGCTTTTCAAGCCATTATTTGTCTGGCACAGCCAAAAAGGCTGCATAAAAGTATGCTTAAGCTTGTTCCTTCCTTTGTAAGTTGCAAAAGTAACACAAACGTGAAGTTTGTGCTGACTTGATAGCACTGTTGACACGTGAGCTGACACTGTTTCAAGTGAGCCTATCAGTATGTAAGAATAACCGAAAAATAATGGAAGAATACGGAATAATGGAATATTTAGAGCTGGTAGTAACCAGATGCGGGCGGCGAACGGGAAACAGAGAATTTATTTGGAGTGGCCTAAACTACTGGCAAAAGCTGACAACATATCAAAAGAAATCAAGTCCTTAAAAATACACAATTAACAAAATGAATAACGAAAAGCATTAATGAAGGAGGGTAGTAAATGAATTGCCAAGGACGAGACTGCATGAGTGTAAAGATTATTCATCTGAAAATAATCTGAAAACTTGACCATGGGAATAGGATAGCATATAAAGCTATGTCTCAGCTTCAAAAAGGCCATCTAAGTTCCCATAAACATTCATCACTTGATGTAGCTAGTCTGTTGAAAAGTAAATGGATAGAATGTGCTTTTGATCCATTTTGCAGCTCTGCATTACACTGATTCTATCATGTTGATATTCTGAGAGTTATTACAGTATTCAAGGAAACATTAAGCATTAAAATAGCTTCTGCTTTAGCCGTCAGTATACATCTATTGTAATAATATAGCCTTTCACAGAGATTGTGTTGCAGCACTGGAACCTATTCTCTTTATTATATGTGACCGGATTTCACATAACAAGGCTTCCACACACACAAAATCAAACTTACGTTTTTACCAGAAATGGATTGCTGGCCTAATACACTATCACATTCCACACTGTACTTCCTTCAGGACTGGCAAGTCTGGTTTCTGTGGCAGCTTTCTTCCGACCCTGTCAAAGCCACGAGTGGGAGATTGGCGCCATTGAATGGCCATGGCTTTGTGATAATGGTGTGTAGTGAGCTGGGACTTCACAGAGAGCTCACCAATAGTGTTCTCGGTCAATTTGGAGTGA
The DNA here is from genome assembly GCF_963678975.1 of Dysidea avara. Classification (NCBI taxonomy): domain Eukaryota; kingdom Metazoa; phylum Porifera; class Demospongiae; order Dictyoceratida; family Dysideidae; genus Dysidea; species Dysidea avara. Next base: position 2,335,393 of record NC_089277.1, read on the forward strand.
TTTGAGGGCCATGGGGAGCCCAAACTTGGCCTCTGGATTCCAATCGTCTTCTTACTCCATTTTATACCCGTATATTAAGACCACTGTCCACCCCCACCCTCCCACCCTATTACTATCACCTGTGATATTATTACCCACTCGAGAAAAGCTGCCCAAAACAGAGCTAATTTTGGGTATCAGAAATGTATACACCCACTCAGTGATAGCTAGTAAATAGATGCATACTTGGTGCAAATTTTGCTTGCACAGCTGTAGGCACTGGGAAGTTATTACACAATGATTACTTAAAATCGCCATATCTCCTAACGAAGTTTTGTGCGTCGAAGCCGGGTTTTGTCAAATTCAGTCACATATTTTGTTAAGGACCTTCTGGATGTGGTGTTGAGTATATTATCTCTGTTCACGTATGACACAAAATTATATCGACTAATTAGAAGATTTGATAACTAAATTCTAATTTTGCAATGGGACATAGATAACCTTCTTGGTTGGAGTAGGGATAGCAATTGTCTTAAAGGCTGAGCACTTGTAATCTACCAAGTTTGTTGTACAGAAGACATAGAATGGGTTAGAAATTTTTGGCTATAAAGTAATGTTATGTTAATTGTGCATGTCACCAAATCAAATATATAAACTACTTCAAAATTGGCACAACAATGACATACAACTCCACCTTAGCTACTGTGACATCATTGTTACACTTCCATTGTAGTTGTTTACCTTCTATAAATTATTGCTATAGCAACCAATAACTTTACTTACTTGAGATAGCCACTTGCCTATGATATACGTACACCATTGTGTTGACAAGTGTGTATTAAGTGAAACATATTTGCTCACCACAATACATACAAAGATCACTTGAGATTAAACAAACTCTAAAGTTACTCTCAGTGCATGTACAAACTTGCAACTACAGTAGAAGCAACTACAATTTCAAGACAGTCCATGCTACTAGATGGTTTCATTTTATTTTCCTTTAAAATGTATCAGAACCCTTCAGTGTTTAAGTTATCAGTTTTAAAGCTCTGTGTATGCCAAACAACCAACTATAAAATTCTGAGGTAGACAATCAATACTCTATCATAGAGCATTATGATATATAATATCCCAAAATTTGAAAAATGAAACTGAAACACATTATAGTTATAGTCTCCTCTACAATACACTAGCAGGAAGTAAGCAGTGAGTAAGCTATATCTCTGAGAAACATCACACTGGAATACCATCATGAAAATCATCGCTCATTTTCTAGGAATATTATATTATTGATCTTCCAGTGAGTCAAATATGCGCAAACTTTTGCCCAAAATTCTTTCAGGAATTTCCCAGAATTTTCACTCATTATGCTCTTTCAGTGTTCCTATTGTATGCTCCTAAGTTAGCAACATTTGTGACAATTATCATAGAATATTTTAATCAGTGAATGCTCTATTAGCTATTTACTATCAGGAAACTGTACCATGTTGACCAGTGAGTCCTCCCTTGCTATGGATCCAACAGTGACACAACAAACATAATTATATAATCCTTGTTGTTTTTCAATTGCCAGTGATCTCTCTGTCACACACTTAGATCACTAAGCTGGTTAAGCCAACACCCTTGCTTTCTGTCCCCAAAAGAACATTCAACTAGTGTGGGCAGGCAATTATTATTATTAATAACTAAATTTTTGAAAACCATCAAAACACTGCAAAAAAAAGCATCAGATAGACAGCTGGCTGACTCAGTGAAGAGAAATGAACCATCCCAGGGGCGGATTCAGAGTTTCGAAAGAGGGGGGGCACCTTTCTGAAAAACAGTTGAAGACCAAAAAAAACTTGCTGAAAACCAGTTGAAAACCAAAAAAAAAAAGGTCACAACAATAATAGCTAGTTATACTTACCGACTATATCACGTCTGTTATGTAAAATAAAATCCTATTTGTAGCTTCATAGGTAAGCTACACTGCCTCATGAACATTGTGACTGCTTTATTAGAGTAATTGACTGCTCTATTAGAGTATCTCGATCTTGTATGCAATTTCTTGAAGGGGGGGGGGGGGGGCATTTGCCCCAAATGCCCCATCCTGGATCCGCCACTGCATCCATAGGGCCAAACAACCTGCAAAATGATGGACTTTGCTTGTAAAACTTAACTTTATATACAAATGCTGAAAATACAATAATCTCCATATTTCCAATTATAATAAATGCCAATTACACACTTACCAATGGGGTGACAAACAGGCGGGTGACAGGAAGCAATTGCAAGGTATTAACAAATGTTGTATTAATTCCTTATTTCCCGTCACACACCCACATGCCACTTTGCCTACCACATTGGTAATTATTATTGGAATTAAGATTTAAATTGTTTATAAATTTTGTGTTGAGATACTCTAATAGAGAAGTCAGCAACTCTAACACTCAGTTATCTTACTAAAGCAATCAAAACCATTATTTATTTACTGGGAGGTATTTCACTAGTTTCAAACTCCTTTAAAAAGTTTTACTCTGTTAATAAATTTCTTGGAAAGTACTTTGCTGTTGTCTGTGACACATATGAAAAGCCACATCACTTTGCAACATCTAGCCCAGTGGTGATTCTAGACCTGACCTACAGGGGGGCCAAGTAGGGAACAGCATAACTATTGTTGTTTGGCTGTAGTATAAAGTAGAATTTAAAGGGGGCCTGGGGGTGCAATCCCCAAAAGCTGCAGGATTTTTGTAATTTAAAGGCTTGAAAACAACCTAAAATTTATGCCAAAACATGAAAAATGCTAAATATAACAATGCCAATCTATACTCAACTTTATGCCCCCCCCCCTTAGAATCACCTATGATCTAGCCTGTTGCTTGAAGCAAGTTGGATAGTGGACAGTGCTGTCAGTGCATTGTCATTCTGAAGGCTCACCAAAACAATGAAATTTTAGTTATTAATAATAATAACCACCCACCCTCGCTACCTGAGTGCTCTCAAGGTGACTGGTAACAAGGAATCTTATTATGTTGGCCTCCTGATATACTGTCCACTGCTGAAGTTGGTCAGACTCAGTACATGTTCTGAGATGTAATGGTTGATAGGATCAAGTTCATGTTGATAAAACTACTATTGACTGGTGCACATCTTTTCATTATACAGGTTATCCAATAACCGAGTTATCTGAAGGTCTGCCTTCGCAACATGTCTCCGTCTGTTTTGTGGCCCCTCCCAGTTTGTCATTTCTTGGAAATTAAACTATCCAAACAATGAACTCATGTTTATTAGGAGACTTCATTGCTTGTACTGGATATTGTATGTACTTCAATATCAATATTGACTGGTCCCACTATTTTGTGCATTGGCTGTTAAATACTATAATTTCATTGATAAAACGATGTCTATGAAATTCACTAATATCCCACAACAATTTCTTGTCTTATGGTATGGGACTAAACTTAAAATACTTATACTCATAGTGAACCTTATGGTCACTATGGCAACACCACTGAGTAGCACTTGGTCCTATTATGAGGTGGTCTTAGTATGAGGTACAAATCACAAATACCATTACATCTTATGAGTAACATAATAATTAATTTTATACTATACAGTGTAACCTGTCTGTACCACTCACCATCAAGCTGCCAAATAATCC